>NW_020175438.1:189059-192453 GCF_003031525.2 Neophocaena asiaeorientalis asiaeorientalis | reverse complement strand
ATCCTCCCAGGCCAGGGCACGAGCCCGTGTCCCCTGCATCGGCAGGCGGACTCTCAACCACTGTGCCACCAGGGAAGCCCCTTAGTTCTATTTTTGACTATGTCACCAATTCATTCTGCAACCTTTTTGCCCAGTCACTTTTCTCAGAGTCCCCATTTCTCTCTCTATAAAATGAGACAGCAGGACTAGATCTCTGAGGCCCCTTCAAGCTTCAGTGCTTCATGATTCTATCTAGCAATCAGGTTTAACATATTGAAAATTAAATAAGGAGCCTCATAATTTCTAAAGTCATGTTTTCACCCAGGATCCTATTTGCCAATTCATTATTATGGATTATTCATGCATATAAATTCCTTCAGGCATATTTTTTCCAGTTTGCATTAAGACTTTATTCAGAACTTTGATCTTTGTCAAAATAACCCCCTTTAGCAGAAAATCCATCCAAAGGCAGAGCCAATTAATTATTAGCATACGGTATTTGTTTTTTTCTTTCTGACTTACTTCACTCTGTATGACAGACTCTAGGTCCATCCACCTCACTACAAATATCTCAATTTGATAACAGGAGGTTATGAAGTTCATCTGAAAGCGTGAAGCTCATTCTCATCCTAGTATTTTCTACTTTCGGTTTCAATTTTCAGTTTAGCAAATGTTTATTAAGCCCACTATGTGATTATACTTATTTACTGCAATTTAAAAATTTTTGTGCAGAGTGAAACATATTTCATTCATTAAACAGTTAACGAACTACTACAATGTGCAAAGTCAGGGACTTCCATTGTGGGAGGGGATGGACACATCAAAATCCACTACAACTAATTTTTTTTTTTGCAAATTGCAGAAATGTCCTCTGACGCAGATTCTGGTATATTCTATAGTAACATTTTCTAAACTATTTCATGTCATAGCACCAATAGAAAGATGATATTTGTACAGCCCCTGGGATAAATAGACAAGGCAGCTCAGCGTACTTAATCAGCCCAGTAGATGCAGCTGCCTCAGGTCCCAATTAGTTAACCTGATGATATTTCATACATCTGTAAACCATTTGTAACATGCGGCTCTGCCTTGTAAGCTACCATCACTCACAGCCAGTAGGCCACTGTTGTCTAAATAGCATAACCTTCAGTTGTATGAAGATGGGAAAAGATAAATACTTTCACCAAGGTTGAAGCCTGCTGAGAGTGAAGATAAAGAAATTATCATTAGAGTACAGTATGGTAAGTGCCATAATACAATTATACATAAAAGAGATACGTGTAATTGGAGCATGCAGAGTATATTAGCTCAGGTCCACTGAGAAGCAGACACTGAGGCATGTTTAGATATGCCGGAGGTCTATTGGGGAAAATAATCAGGTGTAGATAGGAGAGCTTCAGATGATAAAGCAGGTGTGACCTATATGAAGAATGCTAAGGGGGAGAAATGAAAACTGGGTGGTGTTTCATACTGCACTGCATTTCTAGGAGAGGTTTGGCCGGGTTGATGGGGAGGAATCCTCAAGCCAAAGTTACTTACTACAGGAGTCTCACCTTCCACAGGAATGTGCCAGAATTTATAACCAGACATACTCAAATCATTGGCTGGAAGCCTTAGGAGACCTCAGCTGAGCACAAAGATGCAACGCCAAGTAAGGTAAAACGGAAAAGTTTTCTCATTTTATTTTACCATAGAACTTTGTTTGGCTCCATAATTGGGAATACTGTTGTTTATTTCAGCACCGGATTGTAGTCATAGAGTGTGATGTTACCTGTGAGATTTTCATATATTCTGTTTATCATGTTTGAGGAAGTTCACTTCTATTCCTAGTATGTTGGGTGGTGTTTCTTTTTTTATCATAAATGTTATTGGATTTTGTCAAGTGTTTTGTTTTTCTTTCTGTACCAAGTGAAATGATCATTTGTGGGTTTTTTTCCTTGATTCTGTTAATGTGCTGTATAACTTTGATTTTATATGTTGAACCACCATTGCATTCCTGGTATAAATCCCAGCTAGTCATGCTGCATTTGAAAATGCTGCTGGATTTGGTCTGCTAGTGTTTTGTTTAGGATTTTTCGTCTATATTCATAAGTGTTATTGGTCTGTAGTTTACTTTTTCTTGTGGTATCTTTTCCTGGGTTTGGTATCAGAGTATTGATGGCCTCATAGAACTAATTAGGAAGAGTACCATCATCTTATATTGGTATTTACCCAGTGAAGCCCTGGGATTGATTTGTTGGGAGGTTTATGATTAGTGACTCAAAACCTTTACTTGTTATTATTCTCTTCAGATTTTCTGCCTTTTTAAGTCACTTTTGGTAGTTTTTGTGTTTTTAGTAATTCATCTATATTATCTAGGTTAAATAATTTGTTGGTGTACAATTGTTTATAGTATTGTTTTATAATTCATTTTGTTTTAGAAAGGTCAGTAGTAATAACCCCACTTTCACTTTCAATTTTAGTAATTTGAGTCTTCTTTTATTGAATCATTCTAGCTACAGATTTGTCAATTTTGGTTTTTTTTGAAGAACCAACTTTTATTTTTATTAATTCTCTGTATTGTTTTTCATTTATCTCTGCTATAATCTTTATTATTTCCTCTCTTCTGCTAGTTTTGGATTTAGTTTGCTCTTTTACTAGTTCCTTAAGTTGTAATGTAGGTTACTGATTTGATATCTTGCTTAATTTTAATGGAGGCTTTCACAGCTAGAAATTTCCCTCCAAGCTGTGCTTTCACTGTATCCCACACATTTTGCTATGCTAGAGTGTTTTTGTTCTCTTCAAAGTATTTCCTACTTTCCCTTATGATCACTTCGTTGACCCATTGGATGTTTAAGACTGTGTTGTTTAATTCCCACATATTTGTGAACTTTCCAGTTTCCCTATTTTCATTCCATTTGCCTGGAGAAGATACTTTGTATGATTTTAATCTTTTGAAATTTGTATAGACTTAATTAGTGGCCTAACATGTAGTCTATCCTGGAAGTGTACTATGTGAACTTGAAAAAGTGTATATCCTGCTTTTGTTGGATGAAGTCTTCTATAGATGTCTGTTAGGGCTGTTTGGTATATGGTATTGTTCAATCGAGTATTTCCTCACTGATAATGTCTAGATTTTCTATTTATTATTGAAAGAATTATTATTATTATAGAATATCTATTTCCACATTCAATTCTGCCAGTTTTTGCTGCAAACGTTTTGGGGACTCTGTTATTAAGTGTGTATGTGTTTGTAATTATTATATCTTCTTGGTGGATTGACATGTTTATAAATATATAATGTCCTTCCTTAACTTAAAAAATTTTTTTTAATTTATTTATCTATACAGCAGGTTCTTATTAGTTATCTATTTTATACACTAATATATATATTAGTGTACATATGTCAATCCCAATCTCCCAATTCATCCCACCA
>NW_020175438.1:94032-188687 GCF_003031525.2 Neophocaena asiaeorientalis asiaeorientalis | reverse complement strand
TTTTATTAGTTATCCATTTTATACATATTAGTGTATATATGTCAATCCCAATCTCCCAATTCATCCCACCACCACCACCCCCACCCCCGCCACTTTCCCCCCTTGGTGTCCATACGTTTGTTCTCTACATCTGTGTCTCTATTTCTGCCCTGCAAACCGGTTCATCTGTACCAGTTTTCTAGATTCCATATATAGGCGTTAATATACGATATTTGTTTTTCTCTTTCTGACTTACTTCACTCTGTATGACAGTCTCTAGATCCATCCATGCTTCCTTAACTCATAACAATTTTTGACTTAAATTTTATTTAGTCTGATATTAGTGTAGCCACTCCAGCTTTCTGTAGGCTGTTATTCTCATGGAATGTCTTTTTTCATTCTTTAATTTTCAACATATTTGTGTCCTTGGATCTAAAATTAATCTCCCATAGACAGCATATAGTTGGATCATGTTTTCTAATCTGTTCTGCCAATCTCTCTCTTTTATTTTATTATTTTTTAAAGTGAAATATAGTTGAGTTACAATGTTGTATTAGTTTCTGGTGTACATCAAAGTGATTCAGCTATATATATATATATATTGATATTGATATATATATTTCAGATTCTTTTCCATTATAGGTTATTACAAGATATTGAATATAGTTCCCTGTGCTATACAGTACGACCTTGTTGGTTATCAATTTTATATATAGTAGTATGTATCTGTTAATCCCAAAATGCTAACTTATCCCTCCCCCTCTTTCCCCTTATGGTGACCATAAGTTTGTTTTCTACGTCTGGGAGTCTATTTCTGTTTCATAGATAAGTTCATTTGTATCATTTGTTTTAGATTCCACATATAAGTGATATCATATGATATTTGTCTTTCTTTGTCTGACTTACTTCATTTAGTATGATAATCTCTAGGTCCATCCATGTTGCTGCAAATGGCATTATTTCATTCTTTTTTATGGCTGAGTAATATCCCATTGTATATATAAACCACGTCTTTATCCATTCATCTTTCAATGGACACTTAGGTTGCTTCCATGTCTGCGCTATTGTAAATAGTGCTGCAATGAACACTGGGGTGCATGCATCTTTTTGAATTAGAGTTTTCTCCAGATATATGCCCAAGAGTGGGATTGCTAGAGTATATGGTAGCTCTATTTTTAGTTTTTTAAGGAACCTGCATACTGTTCTTCATCGTGACTGCACCAATTTACATTCCCATCAGCAGTGTAGGAGGGTTTCCTTTCCTCCACATCCTCTCCAGTATTTATTATTTGTAGACTTTTTGATGATGGCCATTCTGACTGGCGTGAGGTGATACCTCATTGTAGTTTTGATGTGCATTTCTCTAATAATTAGCAATGTTGAACATCTTTTCATGTGCCTTTTGGCCATCTGTATGTCTTCTTTGAAGAAATATCTATTTAGGTCTTCTGCCCATTTTTTGATTGGGTTGTTTGTTTTTTTGATATTGAGCTGTATGAGCTGTTTGTACTTTTCGAAATTAATCCCTTGTCGGTAGCATCATTTGAAAATACTTTCTCCCATTCTGTAGGTTATCTTTTTGTTTTATTTATGGTTTCCTTTGCTATGTGAAAGCTTATAAGTTTGATTAGGTTTGATTTGTTTATTTTTGCTTTTTTTTCTTTTGCCTTGGGAGACTGACCTAAGAAAACATTGCTACGATTTATGTCAGGGAATGTTTTGCCTAAAACTCTCTTCTGGGAGCTTTATGATGTCACTTTATTTATTTATTTATTTATTCATTCATTCATTCATTCATTCATTCATTCATTTATGGCTGTGTTGGGTCTTCATTTCTGTGCCAGAACTTTCTCTAGTTGCAGCGAGTGGGGGCCACTCTTCATCGTGGTGCATGGGCCTCTTACTATTGCGGCCTCTCTTGTTGTGGAGCACAAGCTCCAGACACACAGGCTCAGTAGTTGTGGCTCACAGGCCTAGTTGCTCCGCGGCATGTGGGATCTTCCCAGACCAGGGCTCGAACCCGTGTCCCCTGCATTGGCAGGCAGATTCTCAACCACTGTGCCACCAGGGAAGCCCTGGTGTCATGTTTTATATTTAAGTCCTTAAGTCATTTTGAGTTTATTTTTGTGTATGGTGTGAGGGTGTGTTCTAAATTCATTGATTTATATGTGGCTGTCCAGCTTTCCCAACACCACTTGCTGAAGAGACTGTCTTTTCTCCTTGTATTGAATATATTCTTGCCTCCTTTGTCAAAGATTGACTATAGGTGTGGTGGTAATCCCTCCCTTTTAATTGGAGAGTTTAATCCATATTTATTTCAAGTAATTGCTGATAAGGAGGGACTTCTGCCATTTTGCTGTTTGTTTTTGATATGTTGGTGTCCTTTTTTCCCTCGTTTCCTCCATTACAATTAAATTGATATTTTCTTGTGTACTGTTTTAATCTTACTTTTTTCTATATTTTTACTGTATTTTTGAGTTATTTTCTTAGTGGTTGCCCAGGAGATTACAAATAACATCTTAAATATATAACAGCCTAGAACGTGCTAATACCAACTTACCTTCAATAGTACACAGATGTCTGCTCCTGTATATCTCCATTCGCCACTCCACCTTTATCCTGTTATTGTCACAGATTACATATTTTTATACGTTGTATACCCATCAACCTAGACTTATAATTTATGAAATTGTGTTTTAAATCAAATAGTAAAAAAGAATTTATAAAGAAAAATACTTTTTACTTTATATAAAAATATACTTGCCTATGTAGTTACCTTTTTAGTGTTCTTTATTTCTTTATGTAGAATTGAGTTACTGTCTAGGATCCTTTTATTTTAGGCTGAAGGACTGCGTTTAATATTTGTTGTAGGCAGATCTGGTAAAGACAAACTCTCATTGTTTGTTTGTTTGGTTGGTTGGTTTTTACCTAGCAATGTCTTAATTTCTCCTTCATTTGTTTAAAATAATTAATTAATTTATTTTTGGCTGAGTTGGGTCCTTGCTGCTGCACTTTCTCTAGTTGCGGCACAGGCTCGGTAGCTGCGGCACCCGGGCCCAGCTGCTCCGCGGAATGTGGGATCCTCCTGGCCCAGGGCCCGAACCCGTGTCCCCTGCATTGGCAGGCGAACTCCTAACCACTGCACCACCAGGGAAGTCCCTCTCCTTCATTTTTAAAGGATAGTTTTGCCAGTTATAGAATTTGTACCATACTATGTTTTCTTTAAGTACATTAAATTGTAATCCCACTTCTTTCTGGCCTCCATGGTTTCTGATGAGAAATCAACTATTAATCTTATTGTGATTTTTCTTGTATATGATGAATCACTCTTGCTGCTTTCATGATTGTCTTTATCATTAGTTTTTCACAAATTGATTATGACATGTCTAGGTATAGATCTCTTTCAGTTTATCCTACTTTGAGATTATTGAGCTTCTTGGATGTGTAGATTAATACTTTTCATCAAATTTGGGAAGTTTTCAGCATTTACTTCTCTAAATAGATTTTCCCCCCATACCTTTCTCTCCTCTCTTTCTGGGACTACCACTCTGCATGTGTTGGTACCATTAATGATGTGCCTAAGGTTCTGAGGCCCTATTCATTTTGCTTCATTCTCTTTTCTTACTGTTGTTGACAGGATAAGCTCAGCTGACCGATCTGCATGCTCACTGAAACTATCTTCTGCCTTCCACAATCTGATTTTGAGAACCTCTAGTTAATTTTTCATTTCAGTTATTTTACTCTTCAACTCCAAAATTTCTGTTTTTCTCTTTTTGATAATTTTTTCACTTTATTAACATTCTCAATTTAGTGAAACATCGTTTCCCTGCATTTTTTAGTTCTTTAGACATAGTTTCCTTCAGTTTATTTGACATATTTAAACATCTGACGTAAAGTCTTTCTTTAGACAGCCCAATGGGCTTCCTCAGGCAGTTTCTATTGATATTTTTTCCCTGTATATAGGTTGTACTTTTTTTTATTTCTCTGCCTAATTTTTTAGATGGCCTTTTTGATTATGATGTGCCTACTCTAAATAGCATATTCTTTTCCCTTCCCAGGATTTGTTGTTGCTACTGCTTATTCTATTTTTTGTTATTTGTTTGTTTAGTGACTTACCTGTACTAAATGCTGTAATGTCTGTATTATTTTTCAAGTGTGGTCACTGAAGACTCTGCTCTGTTAGCTCAGTGGTCAACTAATAATTGTACAGAGGTTTCTTTAAACACCTATAGCCAAAAAAAATCTTCCATTCTTTGCCCAGGGACTATCTGTGTGTGTTGAAGCATGCCTTTATCACATAGCTAGGCAGTGTACACATAGTTTAGCCTTTGCTTACTGATTCCATAGTGCTTCAAGTAAGCAGGAGATGAAATCATAGGGCCTTCTCAGGTCTCCCCTGAACATGTACACAGCACTGAGCACACGTGTGGCTTTCTAGATTGCCAGGAATATATTTAATGTTTCCAAGGTCCTCTGAACATCTCATTCCCCACCGTTTCCTCCCAAGGTATTTGGTTATTGTATTGATTGGCGGAAACTTTATCTATCACCTCAGGCAGAAGCAACCTAAGACATTAGCCTGTAAATGTATACAACAAATACCCGCTGAGCCTATTGCAGCCTTAACACTAGGCCAGTTCCCAGTTAAGTGAAATAAAAACAAGTCTTTGGAGCAGATATTCCAAGAAGTCACCATACAGGTCAGAGCAAATAATTACAGTTGACCCCTGAACAACGTGGGGGTTAGGGGTGCCAACCTTCAATGCAGTTGCAAATTCGGGTATAACTTATAGTTGGCATTCCATATCCATGGTCCTTCCATATCTACAGTTCTGCAGCCACAGATTCTACCAAGTGCAGATCATGTAGTACTGCTGTATTTACTGTTGAAAACAATCCACATATAAGTGGACCTGCACAGTTCATACCTGTGTGTTGTTAAAGGGGCAACTGTAATTATAATTATCATGAATGAGGTCTGTTCTGTTCCCTCCAGTACTGGACACCAATTCCTAGGAAGCACTCTGTTATTTTCATGGCTACTGCAGATATAGGGAAGAGAAGATGAAACTGGAGTAAGTTAAAATGCCACAAATTTCACTGTTCTTACCAATAATTAGCATTTTTCCTCCAGCTTTATTGAGGAGCTATTAACAAATGAAAATTATATATATTTACAGTATATAGTGGATGTTTTATTATATAAATACATTGTGAAATAATTACCAAAACCAAGAGAAGTAACAAATCTATCATCTCATAGTTACCTGTTTATTTGTGGTGAGAACACTTGAGATCTACCCTCCTAGCAAATTTCAAGTATACAGTATATTATTATTAACTAGAGTCAGCATGCTATACATTAGGTCTCCAAAACTTATTCATCTTATAACTGAAAGTTTGTACACTTTTGACCAACATCTCCTCTTCTGCCCAAGACCTCCCTCCTAGCTCCTAGAAGCCACCATTCTACTCTGCTTCTATGAGTTCAACTTTTTTATATTCCACAAGTGAGGTAATACAGTATTTGTCTTTCTGTGGCTGTCTTATTCCACATAGCATAATATCTTCTAGGTTCATCCATGTTGCCACAAATGGCAGGATTTCCTTCTTTTCATTTTATTGTATTTTTAAATATTTGTTTATTTATTTATTTGGCTGCACCGGGTCCTAGTTGTGGCACGTCGGACCTTTTAGCTGCGGCATGTCGGATCTTTTAGTTGCAGCATGTGTGATCTAGTTCCCTGAGCAGAAATCGAACCCAGGCCACCTGCATTAGGAGCGTGGAGTCTTAACCACTGGACCACCAGGGAAGTCCCAGGATTTCCTTCTTTTTAAAGGTTGAATAATATTCCATTGTGTGTGTGTATATATATACCACATATAGCCATATATTCCATATCCTGGCTGTGAACATGAGAGTACAGATATCTCTTTGAGATCCTGATTTCATTTGCTTTGCATATATACCCAGAAGTGGGATTGCTAGTTCATATGGTAGTTCTACTTTTAATTTTTGGAGGGATACCTATACTGCTTTTCATAATGGCTGGAACAGTTTATATTTCCAACAAAGGTATATAAGGGTTCCCTTTTCTCCATCCTTGCTAATACTTGTTATGTCTTTCATTTTTGATAATAGCCATCCTAACAGATGTGAGGTGATACCCCATTGTAGTTTTGATTTACATTTCCCTAATGATTATTAGTGAAGTTGAGCACATTTTCAAGTACTTCTTGGCCATTTGTATGTCTTTTTTGGGGAAAATGTCTATTTAGTTCCTCTGCCCATTTTTCAGTCAGACTGTTTGTTTTGCTATCGAGTAGCACGGGTTTGTGTATATATATGTGTGTGTATGCATGAACATACTTGGAGGGACTATGGCTCCAGAGTTCAGGCTGCTGGTGGTTCCAGTGCCTGGTACTCAGGTCCTCTCACTGCAGCATTGCTATAGGTTTGCAAGGCACAGTCCCTTGTGGACTGGTTACAGAGCCAGAGTCCAGAGTGCAGGCATTCACGGAGCAACAGTGGCTCTGAGGTTGGGATACAGGTGATACTGCTGTGGCAGTGGCTCCAGTGTCAAGGCACGGACACTCACAGAGCAGCGATAGAGCCAGGTTGTATACACATATATATTATTAAAAGTCTATTCAAATCTTCTATTTCTTACTTAGTCAGTTGTGGTAGTTTGCATCTTTATAGGAATTTGTCCATTTCATTTATGTTCTCATTTTTGGTACAAAAATGTTCTTAGTATTCACTTATTACATAAAATATATATTTTCTGACTTGTAAAGGAAAACGCTGGAATAAGTGTGGGATAGGGTGGAGATATATGTGTGTGTGTGTGTGTGTGTGTGTGTGTACTTATATATACCCACACAGGGTGGATATATATGTATATATATGTGTATATGTATGGATATATGTGTATACATATGTGTGTATATGTGTGTATATATGTATATATATATACACACATGTATATATGTATGTATGTAAGTATCAGTATATGTATACATACACTTACTCCAGTGTTTTCCTTTATAATTTCTAAAATGTACCATACTACATTGTGCCTCTGTACTTTTGCTCTTGCTCTTCCATCCACCTGGAATCTCATTGGCCTGGATAATGTCTCTTTATCTCTGACAATGTAGTATAAGCATCCCACATTTAAGAAGCATCCTTATACACATTTAGGCAGGTGTAATGATAATCATCTCTGCTCCCATATCATACTTATCCTTGCACATATCTTTTCTTAATATAATCCATTACATATGAATAACTTTCCCAATTGACTATGACTTTGGAAAAAGGACTAATTTTTCTTTTAATTCCAGTGGCTAGAAAAGTGGTTAGCACATAGTTTGTTATCAGTAGCTACTAAACTGAACTGAACTTATTTAAATCAATGTGAAGGATACACAGATGCTAACAAATCCAGAAATCATAGAAATCATTTTTCATTGTGAATAATGTCTGCCTGATTATGTGCAAATAATAACAATGAAACCATCAACAGTAACAATGCCTCCTTTTATTGTGTTGCTAAAGTGGGCCAGGTGTGGAATATATGCTTTATGCATGTTCTCATTTCATTCACACAACAATTACGAGAAATGCCAACATTTTAATCTTTTTGGTTTGGAACCAAGGATGTCTAAATATGAGATTTAAGCAGCATGCATTTTATACTTGCTAATATGACTTTCACTTGTTTTTTTCTCTTTTCTATTCATATTATGCTTTGGATAGACTCTCTAAGCATGTGTCCTTCCAAATGCCTTCATAAATTTTCTATAGTTGCTGTCCTCTACAGCTTTAAGGAGGTAGGTAGATTTTTCCCTTTAATTAGTAGAAATTAAACTGGGAAAATTGTTTATATTTACATGTTTTAGACAGGCAAAATATTTTTTTTGAAGTTTAATCTCAGTTACTTTTTTTAAACATCTTTATTGGAGTATAATTGCTTTACAATGGTGTGTTAGTTTCTGCTTTATAACAAAGTGAATCAGTTATACATATACATATGTTCGCATATCTCTTCCCTCTTGCGTCTCCCTCCCTCCCACCTCCCTATCCCACCCCTCTAGGTGGTCACAAAGCACGGAGCTGATCTCCCTGTGCTATGCGGCTGCTTCCCACTAGCTATCTATTTTACGTTTGGTAGTGTATATATGTCCATGCCACTCTCTCACTGTCACAGCTCACCCTTCCTCCTCCCCATATCCTCAAGTCCATTCTCTAGCAGGTCTGTGTCTTTATTCCTGTCATACCCCTAGGTTCTTCATGACATTTTTTTCCTTAAATTCCTTATATATGTGTTAGCATATGGTATTTGTCTTTCTCTTTCTGACTTACTTCACTCTGTATGACAGACTCTAGGTCCATCCATCTCACTACAAATAACTCAATTTTGTTTCTTTTTATGGCTGAGTAATATTCCATTGTATATATGTGCCACATCTTCTTTATCCATTCATCTGTTGATGGACACTTAGGTTGCTTCCATGTCCTGGCTATTGTAAATAGAGCTGCAATGAACATTTTGGTACATGACTCTTTTTGAATTATGGTTTTCTCAGGGTATATGCCCAGTAGTGGGATTTCTGGCACAAAAACAGAAATATAGATCAATGGAACAGGATAGAAAGCCCAGAGATAAACCCACGCACATATGGTCAGGCAAAATATTTTATCAGAATTCTTTAGAGTTAACTGGTAGGAGATGCAATTTCCCTCATTTTAAAATAGAAAATATTTTTGCTATAAATGTTAATATGTTTTGGAAGGAAAAAACCTTACCCTTTCACTAATAAATAGAAGACTGTTCTAATCTCAGTTCTTCACTTCACTAATTTATTATGTTATCTTAGGAATTGCTTCTCTTTTCTTGGCCTCAGTTTGCTCTGCTTGGTAATGAAGGCACTGAACTAAATTATCTAAGGTACCTTTGAGTTCTAGTATTTTGTGAGTAACTAACACACAATAGTCATATTTGTTGAATAAATAAATATGCGACTTTAGTTTATCACCAACTACCCCAATTTTTTATGTTCTAAAGATCTCATTAATCTACCTTCTCTTTTTTTTTTCTATTGCTATTTCTGAAGTCAGACTTGAACAATTGCAGTGGTCTCTGAAATACTGTCTCTGCCTCCAATCTCATGGTCCTCCAAACATTTTTGCATGCATCATGTAATAGTACCATTCTCGTGATAAAAATTCCTCAGGAGAAACCTATACGATTCAGGAAAAGTTCCATACTATTCATGGACTAAGGCTTTTCATGATCTGACTTCAAACTATCTTTCTACACTCAAATCTCTTTCCATGCTTCTCATGTATTCCAAATTCCATTAGTGGAGCATTGTTTATCATTCCATGAACGTATCATAAGTTTTATACCCTATAACTTTGTACATATTAATTTTAATTCCCATGATGCACTGTCCACACCTTCTCTCTCACTCTCTTCCCCCTTCCACCTTTTCTAAGCCCAAGGAGACACTGAATACCTCAACTTGTGTCAGCTGCCCACCTCCACAACAATCTATTATAGCCAGAAGCATGGTGACAAAATCAAATATATGGTTTCTAGAAGTTCAGCCTTATTAGTCAAGTAGGCAATTCCCAGAAGAGAATACCAAATAGGCATCCATTGTACTCATGATTTCAAAATATGACTGATCATTATAATAATACAAAAAATTATTTTGAATGTACTGTTCCAAGTCCTAAACTTTTGGGGGTTTTGCAATGTGATAAATAAATAATACCCTCTGCCCTGACCAAGTTCTGAGCCAATTAAGAGACAAGACAAAGAATCCACGGTTAGCGAACAAAATATCACCTTTATTGTTAATAAAGCTATTATTAGATAATTCAGCTTATATCTGAAAAAAAATCATACTTCTTAATACTGAATTCCACAGGTAAGCAGAGTTGTCTACCCAGTCATTGACAACAGTACTAAAAATGAGTACTATAATTGGAGATCTAGGAAACTGTGAGATCCCAGGAGATCCCAGGAAATGTTTGAATGCTAAGGAAGACAATCCAGCAGAGAGGTATAGAGTATTGAAGATACAGGAGAAAGAGTAGATACCTGCAGGAGCAAAGTCCTTTAAAGGTAAAGAGAGATGGGATGCCGACAACTCTTAGAGGAATTGGGGCCTGAGGGGTAGGTGTGTGCACGTGGGCACGGGCACACACTTATGTCAGTCAGTATTCAACAGCAGAAACAGAACTTGTAGGATATGTAGGTAGATAGAACATACACATACACACACAATCAAGAAATTGAATTATGTGATTGTGGGCAACGGCCTAGACCCAGGTAGAATTTCTTCTCTCTCAGGGAAGCCTCAGCCATGCTTCTGAGGTCTTACAAATTATATATGTAGTCAGTCCCATACAAGTCACCCAGAATAATCTTCCTTAAAGCCCTTCCCAGCATCACCTAGATTAGTGTTTGATTGAATAGCTGGGGACTGTAGCTTAGTCAAGCTGACTCATTAAAAAGATCATCATAGCACCTGCAAAATCATTCCTTTTAAATATACTGCCTTTGTAACCCTTAATCATTTGGGCAATTTTCAATCCCACTGTTCTTGTTATCTATTATATCATGAGAGTTGTGGCAATTGACATTTCAGCCCACAGATTGAGCAGTTAAAAAATCTCATTAAGGTTTCTGGAGAGTGCTCTGGCTAATCATGTGTACCTTATCATTTAGTTACGTTTATCTTTTTTTATTTTTAGCTTTATTGAGATATAATTGACATATAACATTGCATAGGTTTAAGGTGCAACATGATGATCTGATATACATATATACAAATCGTCCTCAACTTAGGTCCCAATAAACCCATCTTAAGTTGAAAAATATCATTAAGTCAAAAAGGCATTTAATACACCTAACCTACCGAACATCATAGCATAGCCTAGTCTACCTTAAATGTGCTCAGAACACTTCCTGTAGTCAACAGTTTGGCAAAGTCATCTAACATAAAGCCTATTTCATAAGAAAATGTTGAGTATCTCACGTTATTTTTTAATTTATTATTTATTTATTTTTATTGGAGTATAGTTGCTTTACAATGTTGTGTTAGTTTCTGGTGTACAGCAAAGTGAATCAGCTATATGTATACATATATCTGCTCCTTTTTGGATTTCCTTCCCATTTAGGTCACCACAGAGCACTGAGTAGAGTTCCTTGTGCTATACAGTAGGTTCTCATTAGTTATCTGTTTTATACATAGTAGCGGATATATGTCAATCCCAATATCCCAATTCATCCCATCCTACCCTTTCCCCCCTTTGAATCCATATGTTTGTTCTCTATGCCTGCATCTCTATTTCTGCTTTGCAGATAGGTTCATCTGCACCATTTTTCTAGATTCCATGTATATGCGTTAATATACGATATTTGTTTTTCTCATGTAATTTATTGAATAGTGTAATTAAAGTGAAAAACAGAATAGTTTTCTGGGTACAGAATGGTGGTAAGTGTATGGGTTGTTTATCCTCATAACTGCATGGCTGACTGGAAGCTGTGGCCCACTGCTGCTGCCCAGCAACAGGAGAGAGAATAGGTCTGTGTATCACTATCTGAGAAAAGGCCAAAATTCAAAATCTGAAGTACAGTTTCTACTATATGCATATAGCTCTTCCACCATCATAAAGTCAAAATATCATTAAGTCAAATTATCATATGTTTGACTGTCTGTATTGTGAAATGATTACCACAATAGAGTTAGTTAATGCATCTATTACCTCACATAGGTGTATGTGTGGTGAGAACTTTTAAGAGTTACTCTTCTAGCAACTTTCAAGTAGACAATATTGTATTGTTAACTGTCGTCACCATGCTGTATATTAGATCCCCAGGACTTACTCATCGTATAACTGGAATTTTGTACCCTTTGACCACCTTCACCCATTTTCCAAATTCTACCACCCCTGGCAACAACCAGTCTACTCTCTGTTTCTGTAAATGTTGTTTTTCTTTTTTTTATGTTTAACATACTTGATATCTTACAGTATTTGTCTTTCTCTGTCTGACTTATTTCATTTAGCGTAATGCCCTTAAGCTTCATCCATATTGTCACAAATGGCAGGATTTTCTTCATTTTTATGGCTGAATAATATTCCATCATATGTGTAAATATATACACACGTATACATGTACATACAGCATCTTCTTTATCCATTCATCCATTGACAAACAGTTGTTTCCAGTTTGGGCTATTGTGAATAATGCTGCAATAAATATGGGAGTGTAGATGTCTTTGAGATAGTGATTTCATTTCCTTCAGATATATATACCCGGAAGTGGGACTTCTAGATCATATGGTTTTTTTTACGGTATGTGGGCCTCTCACTGTTGTGGCCTCTCCCGTTGCGGAGCACAGGCTCCGGACGCGCAGGCTCAGTGGCCATGGCTCACGGGCCCAGCCGCTCTGCGGCACGTGGGATCCTCCCGGACCGGGGCATGAACCCGTGTCCCCCACATCGGCAGGCGGGCTCTCAACCACTGCACCACTAGGGAAGCCCTGTTTTAATTTTTTAAGAACTTTCATATGTTTTCCAAAAAGGCTGTACCAATTAACATTTCCATCAACAGTACACAAGTGTTCCTTTTTCTGTACATCCTGACTGGCACTTGTCTTTTTGAAAATAGTCATTCTAACAAGTGTGAACTGATATCTCAATGTGGTTTTGATTTGCATTTCCCTGATGATTTGTGATATTGAGCATTTTTTCATTTACCTGTTGGCCATTTCTATATCTTCTCTGGAAAAATGTCTATTCAGATCCTTTCCCCATTTAAAAATTGGATTATTATCATTTTTAAAAAATTTTTGTTATTGAGCTGTATGAGTTCCTTTTATATTTTGGATATTAACCCCTTATCAGACAGATGGTTTGCAAATATTTTCTTCCATTCTGTAGGTTGCCTTTTCATTTTGTTGATTGTTTTCTTTTCAGAAGATTTTTAGTTTGATGTAGTCCCACTTGTTGATTTTTCCTTTTGTTACTGATGCTTTTGGTATCACATCCAAAAAAATTGTTGCCAAGACTAATGTCAAGGAGCATATTCCCCATGATTATTTTTCTAGATGTTTTATTTGTTCAAGTCTCACATTTGAGTCTAATCCATCTTGAGCTAATTTTTGTCAGTGATGTAAGGTAGAGGTCAAGTTTCATTCTTTTGCATGTGGATATCCAGTTTTCCCATCACCATTTAATAAGGAGATTATATTTTCCTCCATTTAATATATTTGGCATGCTTGTAAAAGAATAATTGACCACATATGTATGAGTTTATTTCTGTGCTCTGAATTATATTCTATTGACTTATGTGTCTGTTTCTATTCCAGAACCATACTTTTTTGATTACTATAGCTTTGTAGTATAGTTTGAAATCAGGACGTTTGATGCCTCTGTCTTTGTTCTTGTTTATCAGGATTGCTTTGGTTATTCAGGGTCTTTTGTGGTTCCATATAAATTTTAGGTTTGATTTTTTTATTTCTATAAAAAATGCCATTGGGGGCTTCCCTGGTGGTGCAGTGGTTGGGAGTCCACCTGCCGATGCAGGGGGCGCGGATTCATGCCCTGGTCCGGGAGGATACCGTGTGCTGCGGAGCAGCTGGGCCCGTGGGCCACGGCCGCTTGGCCTGTGCGTCAGGAGCCTGTGCTCCGCAGCAGGAGAGGCCGCAGCAGTGAGAGGCCTGCGTACCTCAAAAAAAAATGCCATTGGAATTTTGATAGGAATTGCGTTGAATGTATGTCTGAAGAGTACAATAATCATATCCAACTTCCAAAATAGTTAATATCCATAAACCCATTTTTATTTCATTGGATTAACACACAAGCTAAGGGTAATCATTTTACCCCTGTGTTTTGAGGGTCAGAATGTTCAAATGAGTTGTTCAAAGTCACAGTATTTTGAATTCAAATTCACCTTTGATTCTCAATCCAATTGTCTTCCCCTATATAAGTTTTAGGCTATGTTTTGTGGAGCTTTAGAGATCTCAGTAGCCACCATGGAGAAGGGATATAGGAAAGGATGAGAAGTTTTTCTGTTTTATTTTGCATATTTGGATTTTCCATCTGATCTGTGCAGATCCCTTTCAAGTTATGGAAACTGCACTCTTTTTTTCATATTTTTAAAATTTATTTTATTTATTTATTTTTTTGGTTGCATTGGGTCTTCATTGCTGCACAAGGGCTTTCTCTAGTTGTGGTGAGCAGGGGCTACTCTTTGTTGCAGTGCACGGGCTTCTCATTGCAGTGGTTTCTCTTGTTGTGGAGCACAGGCTCTAGGTGCATGGGCTCCAGTAGTTGCAGCATGCAGGCTCAGGAGTTGTGGCACATGGGCCCTAGAGCATGCAGGCTTCAGTAGTTGCGGCACATGGGCTCGGTAGTTGAGGTGCATGGGCATAGTTGCTCCATGGCATGTGGGATCTTCCCAGACCAGGGATCAAACCCGTGTTCCCTGCATTGGCAGGTGGATTCTTAACCACTGCACCATCAGGGAAGTCCCTGGAAACTGCACTCTTATGAGAAATGCCTCATACACTATCCATAGTGTCATGATGGAGGCTGCTGTGTTAGTATCATATGGTTATATCCTTGGCCAGTTATGGTGCCAAAGGTGGGTATGACGTTTGGCCAGACACTGTTTCTGCTTTAGTTCTTTTTTTTTTTCATTTTAAATTTAATTTTATTTATTTATTTTTTTTTTATTTTATTATTATTTTTTTTTGCGGTACACGGGCCTCTCACTGTTGTGGCCTCTTCCGTTGTGGAGCACAGGCTCCAGACATGCAGGCCCGGTGGCCATGGCTCACAGGCCCAGCCACTCCGTGGCACGTGGGATCTTCCCAGACTGGGGCACGAACCCGTGTCCCCTGCATCGGCAGGCGGACTCTCAACCACTGTGCCACCAGGGAAGCCCTAATTTTATTTATTTTTTAATTGAAGTATAGTTGATGGAAACAACCTAAATGCCTAAGTTCTTAATGCAACTGACTATGATAGATAAGTAACACATCGGAAGTATGTAACAGAATTAAGGTTCAGGATAAAATGGGCCCACAATGTTTCTAAAAGTTATCAAACTCATGAATACAATTGGAATGCTAAAATTAGGAGTCATAATACTATATTTAATAATCATTGCTATTACTAGAACTATTGAAAATTATAGTGAAGGTAATATAGTGATTAGGAGAGGGCTCCTGTAGCCAGAATGGCTATGTTTAAATCCTAGTTCTAATAATGGCTACCTGTGTGACTGTGGGTGAGTTACTTACCTCTGTATCTCAGTTTTTTCATCTTAAAAATGTATATATCGATCCTAGATCCTCAGTATTGTGGGGATTAGATGAGATAACAAATGAAAAGTGATCAGTGATTGGCACTTAGTAAGCAGGCTGCTACTACTGCTATTGTTGTTCTTATTGTTCTTATTATTACTGTTAATAATATGGTCATATAAGGCTGCCTGAAAGCAGATAAAAGACACCAGCTTAAGTAAGAGGGAAGAATATGTGTAGTCATAGAGCAACTAAATTTAAAGTCCCAGGTGAATTGGTGATGGTCCATTTAAAACAAAGCACAAATCAATATTGGGGACATTTGGCATTTTAAGTGTGCCTGATATATGGGTGATACCCAAGGAATTTACTAGCACAGTTAGTATCAAGACAAGGAAATAAGCATCTGAGATTTTGTGTCTAGAATATGATAGGAACTTAAAGACTATGTTTTAAATGAATTAATGAATAAATGAGCAAAAGAATAAATGAAGAATACTCAAACATAAAAGTCATTTTGAGAAGTAATCGGAAAACTGGAGATGGTCCCCGACTTACGATGGTTTGACTTAAAACGATTTTTTGACTTTATGATGGTACGAAAGCAATGTGCATTCAGTAAAAGCCATAGTTCAGATTTTGATCTTTTCCTGTGGTAGTGATATGTGAGACAATACTTTCTTGTGATGCTAGGCAGCAGCAGTGAGCCACAGCTCCTGCTTAGCCTCATGATCACAAGGGTAAACAACCCATACGCTTACTACTGTTCTGTACCCAGACAACCGTTCTCTTTTTCAGTTTCAGTACAGTATTCAATTACATGAGATATTCAACAATTTCTTATAAAATAGGCTTCGTGTTAGTTGATTTTGCCAAACTGGAGGCTAATATAAGTGTTCTGAGCATGTTTAAGGTGGGCTAGGCTGAACTATGATGTTCGGTAGGTTAGATGTATTAAAAGCGTTTTTGACTTAAAATATTTTCAACTTATGATGGGTTTATTGGGACATAACCCCATCATAAGTTGAAAAGGATCCATGGTAAATCTGAAGTCAATTACAAAGCATGAAGAATAGTACCCTTTCATTATGTGAAATCATGGTATTGCTTTGTAGGTTGCAACACATTAGGAGTAAGCCTACCCACCTGTGGACTTCAGTTTACTCTAAAGTACTAAAGTACAAATGAACCAATATCACTACTTTTAATAGATCTTTGATATCTTTCATTAGAGTTTTATAGTTTTCCTCATATAGATTTGAACATATTTTTAGGTTTATAGCTAAGTGTTTCATTTTTTGTTCCAATGTACATGGTGTTGTGTTTTTAATTATAAATTCCAATTACTAATTGCTTGTATATAGAAAAGCAACTGACTTTTGTACATTGACCTTGTATCCTACACCCTGGCAGTAATTGCTTATTTTTTAAAGCAGACTTTATTTTTTAGAGTACTTTTAGGTTCACAGAAAAATTGAGGGAAAAGTACAGAGATTTCCCATATATGTTCTGCCAAGACTCATGCATAGACTCCCCCATTATAAACATCCCCAACAGAGTGCTATACAATGTAGGTTACAATTCATGAACCTATCTTGACACAACATTATCACCCAAAATCCATACATTACATTAGGGTTCACCCTTAGTTAATTCATTTTGAATTTATTTTTGTATATTGTGTAAGATAGTGGTCCAGTTTCATTCTTTTGCATGTATCTGTCTAGTTTTCCCAACACCATTTGTTGAAGAGACTATCTTTTCTCCATTGTATATTCTTGCCTCCTTTGTCATAGATTAATGGACCATATATGTGTGGGTTTATTTTGGGGCTCTCTATTCTGTTCCACTGATCTATGTTTCTCTTTTCATGCCATTATCATACCATTTTGATTGCTATATCTTTGTAATATAGTTTAAAATCAGGGAGTGTGATACCTACAGCTTTGTTCTTCTTTCTCAAGATTGTTTTCACTTGGAGTCTTTTGTGGTTCCATATAACTTTTAGGATTCTTTCTTTGAGTTCCATGAAAAATGCCATTGGTATTTTGATAGGGATTGCATTTAATCTGTAGATTGCATTGGGAAGTATGGATATTTTAATTATATTGATTCTTCCATGAGTATGATTTCTGTTTATTTGTGTCATCTTCAATTTCTTTCATCCATCTCATAGTTTTCAGAGTACAGGTTTATCACGTCCTTGGTTAAATTTATTCCCAGGTATTGTATTCCTTTTGATGCAATTCTAAATGGGATTGTTTTCTTAAATTTTCTTTCTGATAGCTTGTTATTAGTGTATAGAAATACAAGTGATTTCTATATATTAATTTTGTATCCTGCAACTTTATTGAATTCATTTATTAGTTCTAATGTTTTTTTGGTGGAATCTTCAGGATTTTCTATATATAGTATCGTGTCACCTAAAAATATTGACTATTTTACGTCTTCCTTTCCAATTTGGATGCTTTTTCTCTTGCTCAAGTTGTGGCTAGGGCTTCCAATAATATGTTAAATAAAAGTGTCAAGAGTGGGCAACCTTGTCTTGTTCTTCATCTTAGAGGAAAAGGTTTTGGCTTTCTGTCATTGAGTATGATATTAGTTGTGAGTTTGTCATATATGGCTTTTATTATGTTGAGGTATGTTTCCTCTATACCCACTTTGCTGAGAGTTTTTACCATGGAGATTTATCTTTTGTTTATCTTTTCAAAGAACCAGATCTTAGTTTCATTGATCTCTTCTGTTGTTTTTCAGTCTCTATTTCATTTGTCGGCACTGTGATCTTTATTATTTCCTTCCTTCAACTAACTTGTGGTTTTGTTTGTTTTTCATTTTGTAGTTCCTTTAGGTGTAAAGTTAGATTGTTTATATGAGATTTTTCTTTTTCCTTGAGTTAGGTCTGTATTGCTATGAATTTCACTCTTAGAACTGCTTTTGCTGTGTGCCATAGGTTTTGGAACATCGCATTTCCAACTTCATCTGTCTCCAGGTATTTTTTGATTTCCCTTTGATTTCTTAGTTAATCCATTGGTTGTTTAGTAGTGTGTCCTTTAGTTTCCATGTGTTTATTTTTTTTCCAGTTTTCCTCCTGTAATTGATTCCTAGTTTCATACCATTGTGTTTGGTAAAGATGCTTGATATGATTTCAGTCTTCCTAAATGTAGTAAGACCATTTTGTGGCCTAACATGTGATCTATCCTGGAGAATGTTATATGTGCACTTGAAAAAAATTTGTATTCTGCAGTTTTTTGAGACATGTTCCGTATAAATCTATTAAATTCATCTGTTCTCGTGTTGTTTAAGGCCAATATTTCCTTACTGATGTTCCATCTGGATGGTCTGTCCCTCCCAGATAAGAGTATTCTTGCTTGTGAGTTTTCCTCCTTTCAGCATTTTGCATATATTATGCCACTCCCTTCTGGCCTGTAAAGTTTCTGCTGAAAAATCTCCTGATAGTCTTGTGGAGGTTCCCTTATATGTAACTAATTGTTTTTCTGTCACTTATAAAATCATCTCTTTAACTTTTGACATTTTAATTACAATGTGGATCTCTTTAGTTTCATCTTGTTTGGGATGCTCTGTGCTTCCCGGATCTGGATATCTGTTTCCTTCCACAGGTTAGAGAAGTTTTCAGTCATGGTTTCTTTAAATAAAATTTCTGCCCCTTTCTTTCTTTGTTCTCCTTCTAGGATCCTTATAATGTGAATGGCAGTATGCTCAATGTTGCCCAGAGATACCTTAAATTATCCTCTTTAAAAATTTTTTTTCTTCTTTTTGCTGTTCTGGTTGGGTGATTTCTATTACCCTGTCTTCCTGGTTTCTAATCCATTCTTCTGTATCATCTGATCTGCTATTGATTCACTCTAGTATATTTTTCATTTCAGTTATTGTATTCTTCAATTCTGATTGATTCTTTCTTATATTTTCTAAGTCTTGTTTGTAGTTCTCACTGTATTCATCCATTCTTTTCCCAAGTCAGGTAAACATTTTTATGACAATTCAAATTCTTTTTTTCAGGTTGATTACTTATTTGCATATCATTTAAGGTCTTTTTCTGAGGTTTTATGTTGTTCTTTCGTTTGGAACATATTTCTCTGTTTCGTCACTTTTCTTGGCTCTCTGTGTTTATTTCTATGTATTAGGCAAAACTGCTACCTCTCAGTCTTGGTGGAGTGGCTTTGTGTAGGTGATGATCCTTCTTGTTCAACCCTGCCAGAGCTCTTATTTACCATTTGAATCTTTGTGGTTATCTATGCTGCCTAACTTATTCTTGATATGCTCCTGTTTTTGAGAGTATGCCGAGAGCTTTCAGTATTCCAAGGGGAGGATCTCATATAACACCTAGTTTCAGGCTGATTGGAAGCCAGACCCTTAGGCAGTAATTATTAAAGGATGCAGATATATACAGTCCTTTGGGGGCACAATCGTAATTTCTGATGGCCTCCAGACCAGGAGATCTGGAAGTGCACCCTGGGTGACAGTTGCAAAAATTGAGGCTCCTGATGAATGTATAAGCTCCATTCTGGGGAGTCTTGTTGAGCTGGAGCAAGGCCAGTGGGGTGCACAAGGATGGTGTCTTCCTGTTTATGTTCCATGGGGGTGTCTCCTTAGCCTCTACATGTGTGGGAAACCTGAAGCTTATCCCTCAGGGTAAAGCTCCAAACTAATAGGCCTTCTTCACAGGAAGACTGAGATTGTGTTTCAGTCTGCTGTCTGTGCAGTGCCCTGGGGTTACTGATTTGACAAGAACCATCTTTCCAATTTTTACCATTCTACGGAGCTCAGGAACACTACCCACATTGGCAACCAGAGCCGGGAGTTCAAGGGGTATACTACTGTGTGGATTGCTTGTGCCCACTGGCTTTAGCTAGGCAGCTGGTAAGTGTAGGGTGCAGAGCTTGTGTTCTTGCTTCAGAAAGGCAGCTGGAAAATGACTTGACTGTGCACACCTGCAAGCTTCAGTCATGCAGCAGGAGAGTACCTTGTCTGTATGTGTGCATCAGCTTTAGGCCAAGAGTAGGAGAATGCCATTACTGCTTGCGCTTGCCAACCCTAGCCGAAGGGTAGGGGAGTGTCAAGTCAGCTTTAGACTAGGAGAGGGATAATGCAGTGATGGCTCACACTCACCAGGCCCAGCCAGGGACTGGGAGAGTGTTGTAGCCTCCTGCACTTGCAGAACTTAGCTAGGGAGCAGGAGAATGCCTGCCCGCCCCAGCCAGGAAGTGGGCAGGCATTTCAACCACCGGAGATCTCCTGCTTCAGCAAGGCAGCATGACAGTGCTGTGATGACTTGCCTCTGTGCCAAGCTCACCCACAGTTTAGGTTGTGTCCACCAGTGTCTTCATCTCTGGGGAGCATTTACACCATTCCTCGTGCTCCCAGTTGATACTTTTAGATTCACAAATGACTCTCCTTCACATATAGTAGTTGCACTTTTCAAACTGCTATTATTTCACTGGGTCTCAAGGTGAGTGAAACCACGTATGAGCCATTTAAGAGGGGAGTCAGTTTCCTATAGTACTTTGGGACCCTTGGACATCAGCCCAGTTGGTTTTCTAAGCCAGAGGTTTGGGGGACTTGTTTTTCTGGTGTAGGTCCCAGAGGCTGGGAAGCCTGATATGGGGTGCCAACACCTTGCTCCTCTGGGAAAAGTGTCCATCTGATGAGATCCCTCCCTATTGTGTGCCACCATACCAGGGGTGGGGTTTTTGGTGAGAGTCTTTCTCTGCCTCTCCTACCCATTTTGATGTGATCCTTTTTATCCTATGTTGTGGAACAGGTGTTCTTCTAGTTCTCAGGTTCTTTTCTGAGGAAATTGATCCATATGTAGCTGTAGAGTTGTTGTGTCCATGGAAGGAGGTACGTTCAGGCTCTTCCTATGCTGCCATCTTGAACTGTCCAAGTCTCCTATTTTCTTGCTGATCTTCTGCCTCTTTATTATCTGTTATTGAAATGGGGTATTAAAGTCTCCAATTATTATTTTTAAGTTTTAAATTCCTCCCTTTGTTTCTGTCAACTTTTGCCTCATTTATTTTGGGGCTCCATCATTAGGTGTATCGACATTTAAAAATGTTTAGTTTCCCTTGTGGATTTATACTTCTATTATTATATGTACTTCTTTTCTATAATAACAATTTTAATTTTAATTGTATATTGTTTTATATTACTGTAGCTATTCCAGGTATCTTTTAGATATTGTTTGCATGGTATAACATGTTCATCTTTCAATTAATTTTTGTCTTTGAGTCTAGAGTGCATCTCTTATAGAAAGCTTATAGTTGGATAAAGTTATTTTTTCTTACCCATCTGTCAACATCTGTCTTCTAATTGGAATGTTTAATCCATTGACATTTAATGTAACTGCTGATGATGTATGATTTATGTTAGCAAATTTGCACTATATTTTCTATGTCTTATTTTTATTTTTCTATTATTCCTCCATTACTTGCTCCTTTTGTGCTGATAAGTTTCTAGTAGATAGTTTTAATTGCCATGTTATTTTTTTTACTATATATACACTAGTCTCCCTTTATCCATAGTTTTACTTTCCATGGTTTCAGTTACCTGTAGTCAACTGCCTCCCAAATATGTTAAAAGGAAAATTCCAGAAATAAACAATTCATAAATTTTAAATTGTGTGCTATTCTAAGTATTGTGATAAAATCCCATGCCATTACCACTCTGACCCACCTGGGATGTGAATCATCCCTTTGTCCATCGTATCTCACCCATTAGTGACTTAGTAGCTGTCTCACTTATCAAATCAACTGTCACAGTACTGTGATGCTTCTATCCAAGTGACCCTTATTTTACTTAATAATGGCCACAAGGTGCAAGAGTAGTGATGCTGGCAATTTGGATATGCCAAAAAGAAGCCATAAAATACTTCCTTTAAGTGAAAAGGTTAAAGTTATCAACTTAATTGGGAAAGAAAAAAATTGTATGCTGAGTTTGCTAATGATCTACAGTAAGAATAAATCTTCTATCCATGAAATTAGCAAAAAGAAATTCCTACTAGTTTTTCTGCTGCACCTCAAACTGCAAATGATATAACCACAGTGTGTAATAAGTGCTTAGTTACAGTGGAAAAGGAATTACATTTGTACAATATGATATTTTAAGGGAGAGAGAGAGAGAAACCATATTCACATAACTTATTACAGTATATTATTATAATTATTCTATTTTATTATTAGTTATTGTTCATCTTACTGTGCCTAATTTATAAATTAAACTTTATCATATGTACACATGTATAGGAAAAAACGCAGTATATATATGGGTTGGTGCTATCCATCATGGTTTCAGTCATCCACTGGGGGTCATGGAATATATCCCTCGGAGATAAGAGGGGACTGCTGTATTTTTAGTTATTTTCTTAGTGTCAGCCAATGGTATTACTATTAATATCTTAATCTACAAAGGTGTAGTTTAGTTTAATACGCAATTAACTTCAATATTATACAAAAACTTTTCTGTGCTGTAGCTCCATTCTCTTTTCCTCTTTTGTGCTATTATTATTACACAAGTTACATATTATTCTCTATAAACATCAATATTGTATTACAATTATTGACTTATGAAATTGGTCTTATAATCAGGTTGGAAAATTAAGGAGTTAAATAAAAAATATATTTATACTGTCTTATATTTACCTATGTAGTTACTTTTATTAATGCTCTTTATTTCTTTGTATGTATTCAGATTTTTATCTAGTATCCTTTTATTTCATCTTGAAAAACTCTCTTTAGTATTTCTTCTATAGCATGTCTGCTAGTGACATGTTCTTTCAATTTTTGTTTGTATGGAGATGTCTTAATTGCTCCTACATTTTATGAAGGATAGTTTGCTGGATATAGACTCTTGGGTTATATTGATACTATTTCTTTCAGCACATTGAATATACCATCCTACTTCCCTCTGCCTCTTATGGTTTCTGATGAGAAATCAGTTGTTTACCTTACGGAGACTGTCTTTCATGCGATGAGCTGATTCTTTCTTGCTACTTTAGAGATTCACTCTTTTTCTTTGGCTTTCAATGTATATCTTGATGTGGATCTCTTTCTGCTGATTCTGCATGGATTTTGTTGTGATTTTGGATGTGTAGATTTATGTTTTTAAAATCAAATTTGGGAAGTGATATCTGTTATTTCTTAAAATATCCTTTATGTCCTTTTCTCATTCTTTTCTACTATTAGAATCGTTTTTATGCATATGTTGGTCGCTAGATGCTGTTACACAAGTTCCTGAGGTTCTGATGATGTTTCTTCATCTTTTTTATTTTATTTCTCAGGCAGGAAAATCTCAGTTGGTTCATCCTCATGTTCACTAATTCTTTTTCACCTCAAACCTGATGTTGAATGCCTCTAGTGAAGTTACCATTCCAGTTATTATATTATTTAACTTCAGAATTTATATTTGGTTCACTTAGTAATTTATATCTATTTATAGGTATTCTTTATTTGATAAGATATTATGCTTGTACTTTCTTTTAGTTTTTAGACATGGTTTAATTTGCTTGGTGAATGGTTGGTGCCAGGTTTCTCACAAGAGTTATGCAAGGAGAGGAATCTAGAATGATCTGTGTGATAATGGATTAGAGTTGCAGACATCAGTAAGAACTTGTTCTTACTTTATGTAGATATAGTTAATTACATGCAGATATATTTACGGATATGTGTCTACGTGGGAATTAGTATACACACATATATTTCTTTGCTCTTTCACCTGAGAGGGCCTAGAAGAAATGACACACACACATTCCCATATGAGTTAGCATATTTAGCACCCAGGTCTTCGTTTATAATACCATTTTCCAATAAAATGACCCAAGTATCCTTGTAGAAATGACTGATTCTTGGACAGGGTCAGGGAATAAACAAGATGAACCTAGAGCATCATGTAGTATTGGAAAATAAGATAACACCCTCTCTGATGCCAAAAAAAAATCCCCACATGATGGGAATATGTCAAAATGGAACAGCAACCAACTGAAAGAGCTGTCAATGGCCAAAGCTGGAATAATTTGAGCAAGAAAATAAGGTTATAGGGAATTTTAAACCAAGGTATAATAAAAATATCCATGAGTCCATACTGAGATAAATAAATGATTAAGTAAACTAATAACAGAAGAGACAAATCTCCCACCTGGAAGAGTTCCAAATAATTTATGTAGATACTCTTCCCTTAAGGAGGAAGAATATAACTACCCACTCCTTAAGTGTGGGCTGAACATCTTGCCTTCCTTCTATAGAATACACTATGAAAAGGGAGAAAATAACTGAACTGACTAAATGCAATGTAGTATCCTAGATGAGATTCTGAATGGGAAGAACCACATTGAACAAAAGCTAAAAAAATATGTATTAAACATCAACTTCAGTCAATAACATGGTATCAATATCAGTTCATTAATTGTAACAAATATACCAATATAAGATCTTAAGAGGTGAAACTCAGTGTGGTGTTTATGATACCTCTAAGGATTATCTTCTCAATTTTTCTTTATATGTAAAACTGTTCCATACATTAAAGTTTATTTTAAAAATAGCATAGAGGGCAGTTATATATCCAGGATGTCAGCATGAGCCCAATATATCTGCTCTCTCATGCATGAATACTCTGGACAAAAGGCAACAAAAAAATCTTACTGAGAACTTTGAAAAGTAAACAAAAGCAAGCAGATTTTGGAGGAGAGTCAAAAGTTGGAAATGTGACTATAAGACTTAGTTTCTCATTTGTTTTATTGCCTTATGGCTTTGCCCTGGGGGCAGAACCCATTTGTGAAGCAAAACAATGCCAGTGATGGGTCAGGTGCTAAAACACCTTTAGAAACCTCAACTTTCTGGCCAAGGAGAAAAGAGAAAGGAATCCTTTGGGACTGGAAAATGACAGGAGCATCCCTGAGCAGACAGAGTAGATATCATCTAATTCTGTGTATGAATCTGCACAAATCTCAAGATAATCCCTGAACTTTGAGTGTCTGAGAAGAGAGATTTAAACCAGCATAGTAAAGGCTTAGAGAATCTAATAAACTATAAAATACCACACAATTCTCAGGCTAATCTCTGAGAGACAAATGTATGGGACAGACTTAAACTAGCACAGCAAAGGTTTTGAGAAAGACCCTGAGATACGAACAACTACTTAAAGGAAATGAGACAGAGCTCATAGTTTGAAGCTAACAGGGTTTATTGTCAGCTAAAATTAAAGCATCATATTACAGAAGATCATGATGGGAAACTGATTCTCCACAACAGAATATAGCATTCAAGATGAAACTCAAAACTGCTTACAAACAAATATCCGCAATAATGTGACTGATTCTCAAAGGAAAAATCAATCAATAGGACCATACCTAAGAAACTTAGATGTTGGAATTATAAGACAAAAATATATATAATTATGTGATGTGATAGAGGTGTTAGTTAATGATATGGTAGTAATCACTTTGCAATATCTAAGTGTATCAAATGAACAAGTTATACAGATTAAGCTTACACAACTTTATATGTCAATTATATCTCTATAAAGCTAGAAAAATAAAGATAAGAAAATAAAACCTTGAAAAAAAAGACTGCAGCAGCTATTATAATTATGCAATATGAGGTCAAGGAGAATATACCTGAAATGAATGGAAAGAGACATTCTCTGGAGAGACAGAGGAAAAAAAGAAATTTTAGAATGAGTAAAATTTCCGTGTTAGATTAGAACTGAAAAATATAATACTTGAAATAGAAATCCACCATATAGGCTCAATACAAGAATGGAGGTGACCGTCAGACTTTATAAAAGTGTCTGCCGGGGTTCTTGGTGGACTCTATAACAAAAAAACAAACAACCTAATAAAAAAAATGGGCAGAAGACCTAAATAGACATTTCTCCAGAGAAGACATACAGATGGCCAACAGGCACATGAAAAGATGCTCAGCGTCACTAATTAGTAGAGAAATGCAAATCAAAACTACAATGAGGTATGACCTCACACCAGTCAGAATGGTTATCATCAAAAAGTCTACAAATAATAAATGCAGGAGAGGGTGTGGAGAAAAAGGAACCCTTGTATACTCTTGGTGGGAATGTAAATTGGTGCAGCCACTGTGGAAAATAATATGAAAGATCCTTAAAAAACTAAAGATAGAGCTACCATATGATCCAACAATCCCACTCCTGAGCATATATCTGGAAAAGATGAAAACTAATTCAAAAAGATACATGCACCCCAATGTTAATAGCAGCACTATTTACAACAGCCAAGACATGGGAACAACTCAAGTGCCCATCAACAGATAAATCAGATAAATGCATAAAGAAGATGTCACACACACACACACAATGGAATTTTACTCAACCATAGAAAAGAATAAAAGATTGCCATTTGCAGCAACATGGATGGACCTAGAAATGATCATACTAAGTGAGGTAAGTCAGAGATAGACAAATATTATATATCACTTATATGTGGAATCTAAAAAATAATACAAAGGATTTATATACAAAATAGAAACAGACTCACAGATATAGAAAACAAACTTATGGTTACCAAAGGGGAAAGGTGGGGGAGGGATAAATTAGGAGTATGGGATTAACTGATACAAACTACTGGAGGTAAAATAGATAAGCAACAAGGATTTACTGTATATCACAAGGAACTATATTCAGTATCTGGTAATAACCTATAATGGAAAATAATCTGAAAAAATAATGTTTTTATGTATATATAATTGAATCACTTTGCTGTACACCTGAAACTAAAACAGAAAAAAAGTGTAGTAAAACAATTATACTTCAATTAAAAAAAGTGTAGGATAGAACTAAAGTATTTCTTAGAGGAAAATATAAAGCATCAATTGCTAACGTTAGGAATGATAAAAGATGTAAGAAATAGCCTGAGTTCTGGCCACAGGAAATTAGGAAAAGAAGAGCATCCTAAAAGAAAAGTAAGTAAAATAAAGAAATAATAAAGGGAAAAATAGTAATCATTATTATAGAAAAAGAGAAATATTTGAAAAAAATCCATGATATCCAAAGTTGCTTATTTAAAATTTATACAACTGTAGCTATAAGGTTGTATAAGAAGAAGAATGAGAGAGAGAGAGAAAGAGAGAGGAAGAGGAGAGGAAAGGGGAGCAGAGAGGAGACAAAGAAGGAGGAGTGGCAGCAAGGAGGAAAAAGAGGATGGAGAGAGATGAGTGAAAAAGGGAAGTAGAGGAGGAGAGGCAAAGAAAGGGAGAGAGAAAGGACACGAATAGCCAATATCAGGAATGAAAGTGGGGATGTCATATTTATTATACAGCATTAAAAAATAACCAAGTAATATTATTAGTAACTTTATGCCGATGAGTTTGACATCCTAGATGAAACTGACAGACACAAATACCAAAATTGAACGAAGTAAAAAAGAGAAAACTTGAATAGCCACATATCACTAAAACACATTGAAGTCATTATTTCAAACATGTCCACAAAGAAAATTCCAGGTCCCTATGGCTTCATTCATTAATTCTATTGAACATTTAAAAATTAAATAATACTTATCCTATACCAAATCTTTCAGAAACTAGAGAAGGAAAAAACATTCCCCAAGTAAATGTATCAGGCCAAGATTATCCTTACACCAAAGCCAGAAGAAATGACAAGTAAAATAAAATTTTCAACCCCCTCATTAACGTAAATGCAAAAATCCTTGCTAAAGTATTAGCAAATTAAAGCCAGAAACAAATTAAGATCACAACTCAAGACCCATTGGGATTTAGCCCATGAATTTAAGATTGGTTTAATACGTAAAAATAAATTTTAATATATTTTTAATGGAAGAAAAGATGAAAACAATCTCAAAAGAAAAACGATTTGACAAAATTCAACAGCTATTCATCAAACTAGAAATAGAAGGGAAGTTCCTCCACCTCAACCCCCTACTAATAGGAAAAGACAAGGATGTCAGCCCTACCTAACCAACTCTACTCATCATCATATAGGAATTCAAACCAGCACAATAAGACGAGTGGAAAACATTTCAAGTAAAGGGCAATATATTCAATATCCTAGGTTTTGTGGATCATATCATCTCTGTGAAACTGCTCAGCTCTACCATTATAGCATGATAGTAGACATAGACAATATTTATATGAATAGGCAGGACTATGTTTCAATAAAACGTAATTTACACAAACAAGAAGTGGCCTGGATTTGGCCAATAGGCTGTCGTTTGCTCACCTCTGCATTAAGGCAATAAAAATAAATAGAAGGCATAAATATTTGAATAAAAGAATACTTGTTTTATTTGATGAAAACTTGATTATCAGTATAGAAGACCTTAAGATAACTACAAGAATGACACTAGAAGTAATAAGAAAATTCTCCTTATTACTGGTGTAATGTAAAATGGTGTAACATAAAAGGTCAATATCTAGAAACCAATTGTATTTCAACATATTGGCAATGAACAACTACCAAATGAAATAAAAATTACAACTCCATTTATAATAGCATAAAGAAAAATAAAATATTTCAGAATAAATTTTATGAAAGATGCATAAGACCTGGAATTTGAAAGCTGTCACTTCTTCCTCCTTGAGACACTCCTCTCCTTTAACTTCTCTAGAGCATAATGGTTAGGAGAATAAGCTCTTTAGTCACAAGGTTTGAATCCAGGCTCTGCCACTTGCTAGTATGTAACCTTGGGTGAGTTAGTTAACCTCTTTGTACTTCATTTTCTTTATCTGTTAAATGGAGATAATGATAGTATCTATCTACCTCTTAAGGTTGTCAAGAAAGATTTAATGTGCTAATGCATATAAGGAGCCTTCTTGGCAAAGTAATATGCACTCAATAAATATTTGCCAGGATAATAGTTATCACTCTACAGTATCTTAATATTGTGTATGTGCATGGGCATGTACACATGCATTTATTCTTCTCTATTTCTTCTTGGTCTCCTTCTCAGGACATGATCTATGCATTAATGGCATGTATTCCCTATGATTATTTTCTTTACCCTCTTCTCACTCTGTACTCTTTCTTAGGGTTATCTCATTTACTCAAATGGCTTTAATTACTGACTCTCAAATCTAAATTCCTAGTACAAATACTTCTTCTAAGCTCCAGATACATGTATCTATTTGCTTATTGAATATCTCCAATATGTGAAAAACAGAAACCGCCACATCAATATGTGTAATACTGAACTCATCACCTCCTAATCCCAAATATGGTTTCTTCCAGTTCTCTCCATCTCTGGAAATATAACCAAGACCTACCAAATGTCCCAAGCCAGAAATCTACAAATCTTCCTTAAATTCTCCAACATCTTTACATCTGCCAGTCAGTAATGCTGATATTAGGTACTGTTTTAGACATAGAAAGATGTATAAAAATGGAGCCCTGCTCTCAGGAACCTCAAAGTCTGTTGAGGGGTACAGATATATAATTTCAGTATAACCCAGTAAGTGCTATCCATAGTCTAGCACTTTCAATAATGGTCCCCCATTCTTTTTCCTCTTATTAAATGGAATATCCATTCACCCAGTTGCCCAGGATAAAAACCTGAGTCATCCTAAATTTAATTCCTCTATTTTCCTTACCCCCATATATAATTCATTACCAAATCCTATCAATTCTGTCACCAAAAACCTCATGCAGGAACCTTTCACTTCTCCCATCCCACTGCCATCATTCTCATTCAGTGGTTGTCACTTTGAGAAATTTTGCCCCCCTCCAGGGGACATTTTTCATTGTCACAACTGGGGGAGAATTTATTGTCACCTGGTGGTCTCTAGTAGAGGCCAGGGTTGCTGCTAAACACCCTGCAATGGAAAGTACAACCTCCCACAGAGGAAAAAGAAATGATCTGGCCAAAATATCAATAGTGCTTAGGTTAGAAACCCTGTTCTAATGCAAGTCAGGATTATCTCTTATTTGTACTACTATGACCGCCTCCTAACCAGTTCTCCTCTATCCATTCTCCCTCTTCCACTCACGTAGGCATCCATTAACCCATCCACCACATAGCAGACAGAATGATCCTAAACATAGTTCTGACATGTCATGCTCCTGCTTAAATTATCAGTGCTTTCCATTTACAGCCACAAACAGCGATCTTTACCATGCCTAGCACCATGTTTTGCAAATGTCAATAAAAATGCTCAACGGTGTCTGAGTGGATAAGCAGAGTGATTAACCTGAGTTCTTGTTGTTTGCTCGTCTTTTTTGCATGTTATTAGTAAAACAGAACAAACCAATGAATCTGCAGGGCTGACATATAATAAATGTTCAATCTATTCGTTGAAGTACTCTGTAATAGATACTAAAATATTGGAGGAAAGAGCAGAGAAACTTTGGAATACTGTAACAAGAGTTACTTTTCTTTATCGCAAAGGATTGTCTGTCTTTCTCCTTTGTTTTTTTTTACTTAAAAAAATTAAGATATAGTTGATGTGCAATGTTATATAAGTTACAGGTGTACAACATAGTGATTCAGAATATTTAAAGTTTATACTCCATTTATAGTTATTATAAAATATTGGCTATAGTCTCTATGCTGTACAATATGTCCTTGTAGCTTATTTATTTTATACGTAATAGTTTGTACCTGTTAATCCCCTACCCCTATCTTGCCCTTCTCCTTTACCTCTCCCCACTGGTTTTTATTTTTCTATAGTTTATCCTACTGCTAATGTTTCTGTATTATCTTGTCCTTCTCACACTTTATTGGGGTTATCCCAAATAATGTCATATATCTTTTTTTTAATATATTAGACTTTTTAGTAAGGTGTTGTACAATATGTACAACATTAAGAAAAGATATTTACCTCAGTGTTTCCAAACAGAAACCATTGATGAGTAACAGTGTCAGGAATATAGAGGAGATGAAAGTATGTTACTATGTGAGCTTTGTGGGCTGTAAAGTTTGGAAGGGGTTACCTTGCCCTTAGTTAATTTTTTTTAATTTGGAAAGCAACTTCCATTTACTGCCACTTTTCTGAACGTTAAACTCTAAAATAATAACCTGGTTGAACACACAGTTGAGCTGGACAAAAACTTGTAATCTGATGTAGCCTTTTCTACTTTCCTTGGGCAGGTCAATTCACTCTTAGGTCCCAGTTTCGGTACTTGTAAAATGGCATTGTCACCATGGAAGATTCCAGCTTGAATTCTGTTATTATCTTGCTTTGACAAACTTTCACCATTTCTCTTTCTCCTAGGATATGGAGTTGTGATATATATATCATACTGTCTGACACATAGTAGGCAAAGGTCTTCTGCAGAAACTGGTGGAGAAGTATCAACAGTATTACTCTCTACTTAATGTAACAGGTGTACAAGCATGTTATGTATGTTTGTATATGTGTATATATTTCTTGTACAGCCTTCCGTTTTGAGAAAGAAGTTCAAGGTAATGATTTTTTTGGCAGATCTACTGCCTTCTATCCATTGTTGTTCTTTTTTTTTTTGGCCACACTGGGCAGCTTGTGGGATCCTAGTTCAAACCCGTGCCTTTGGCAGTGAGAGCGTGGAGTCCTAATGACTGGACCACCAGGAAATTCCCTATCCATTCTTCTTTTGTTTGCTTAGAAAGTTTAACTGTATAGGAACAGTATAGAAAGATTATATTAAATACTACATTGCCCCTGATTAAGATGGGGTCGGGAAGAGTCATTTGATACTTACTCTTTGGCAGGCTGGGTTTTCTCCACTCAGATAGCAGCTTCTCTCCCCCCCATGTCCTGGACTGGGGGTACAGAGAAGTTGTCCACATGGTTCCCCACTCTTCCTCATATGTACTCCGTTATTTGCCTCTCATCTAGTTGTTCCCTTGTGTGAAACATTCTTTCACTTTAAACAATAAGATATTGCTTTGAAATGGAAGATAGGCATTTAGATTTCAATTGAAGTTGTCATTGATTACTGTATTCCTTTGAACACATCCTTGTTCTTCAATAAATGATAATGAAAAGCTCACAGTTTAAGATATATGCTTGAGAGGGGATGGTGGAATATGTTACTTATAAAATTTCTCTTCATTCTTGAGTTAAGAATAAAGATATTTGGAAAAGTAGGAGTTTTGGTACTTAGTTTTATAGGTGGCACTATCCTAGAAGTTGTGTAACCCCTATTCCCAAGCAAAAGATAGGGGATATTCAAAATTGTAGTAAAGATAGCAAAATATTTTCTTAATCAGATTGCTTACTGAAACTTTATTTCTAATTCTAGATTTTTTTAAAATTACTAGATATCTTTATCAATCTACTACTTCATAAACATGACACATTTAGGAAGTAAATTATACAAAGTGTCATCTTCTTTGGATGCCAACACTGGTGGCATACTATCTTAACAGTAGGGTGTTTATCTTTTAATCTTGAAATCTATCAAAATATTATCACTCTCATTCTCATTTTGCAATTGCTTTTAAATGACAAACTTTTACGATAATGTCGTCTTCTCTAAAATATATTCCCTTATATCAATAAAGACACTACCATCCAAGTTCAAAATGTCAAAATTTTGCTTGTTTGACTAAGTAAAATTAACTTTTGTGTTTAGGGGAAAAAGAGTGATCAGCTCAAAGACCATTTCAAAGATGCTTTTGAATCTTAAAAAAAAAACCTAACACGAATACCTTATCAGCACATATTTTGATTTTTACCCCATTGTAATTTTTCTGTGTTGCTTATAGACCTGATTATGTCAACTGAGGTTCAAGAAACTGAGCGAGAAATATAAAAAGGATGAGGAAAGTGTTGTTATGTTACTGGCAGAGCTCCATCTGATAAGTTCATAGTAAGTCCATAATTATTGATGGGAGAAAGAAGAAAGATGATCTATTGAATGACAACTGCTAGTGAAGCCACACATCTCTCATTTACAAAGTTCTATTAATTTATACCAAATACAGTCTATTATCTGATTTAAGGGTAATTGTTCCTTATTTTCCATATGAGTGGAATAGCTGAATATTCTTGCAGTTCCATAATTAACAATTACAATCCATTTTGTACTTTTTTTAATGAGACAAAATTAAATATTTTACTTTCTTTCCCTCCCCTCTCTTTCCTATTCTCTTCCTTTCTGTTTTTCCTCCTCTCTTTCTCATCTCATCTACATCTCCTTTCTGTCTTTCTCTTTCTCCATGTCTCACACTCTTTCTCCTCCAGTGCTGCTGTATCCCTCAGATAGACAGATAGATAGATAGGCAGATATTGATAAAAAATATATATATAATTACACACTATACACACATTTACTTATACATACATAGGTTCGTACATACAGTTGACCCTTGAACAATTCGGGGGTTAGGGGCACCAACCCCCTGTGCAGTCAAAAATCTGTGTATAACTTTTGACTCTCCTAAAACTTAACAACTAATAGCCTACTGTTGACTGGAAGCCTCACTGATAACATAAACAGTCAATTAACACATAGCTTGCATGTTGTATGTATTACATGCTATATTCTTACAATAAAGTAAGCTAGAGAAAAGAAAATGTTATTAAGAAAATCATAAGGAAGAGAAAATACATTTACAGTTCTGTACTGCATTTATCGATACCATAAGTTTACGTTGTCTGTTCACAAGATGAATCCATCTGTTAGTACATACCTCAGTATTGTCTTATGTGATACAAAATACTGTAAATGTTATACAGATTTCTAACAGTAGACATCAAAAATGAAAGATAAATTCATATGTATTTACAGGTATAGTTACCCATGCATTGGTAATGAAGAAGCAGCAATATGATTGCTTTATGGTAGCCTAGTATGATCAACATGGTAACCTATACACTAATGAATGAATCCTTATAAAATTTTTATGACATACCCTATTACAGTCATAATACAGTATTGTCAACATTGTTACATTTTCTAAAAATCACTTACCCGTGTTGATAGGCTGACACACAGTTTCGCTAATTATGAGAGGCATACTGTATGGTAATATAATTCTTTGAAAGAAAAGTTATAAAATGGTAAGAAAACGAACACATTATTAATTATATTAAATATCAGTCACCTTATACCTAATGTAAGGATAGAGTATTCATTTCATTACAAGTCTTGCACATAATGTCCTACATGATGAATACTTAAGCGATGATGATGACACAAAAATGTTTCATACAGTTCTTGCCGTACAGTTATTAGATTTTCATACAAAGACGCATACACACACAACAGATAAGTTTATTAACTGTACAGCATGATGATTATTTACGATTCATTAAGTGGAAGTGGATCATCATAAAGGTCTTCATCCTGTCATCTTCATGTTGAGTAGGCTGTCTCTAGGGTGGCAGAGGTGGAGGAGGTGGAAGGGGAGGCAGGAGAGGCAGGCATACTTGGTGTCATTTCATGGAAATACATCGTAATTTCTGCCTGACTTTTGCTGTTTCATTTCTCAAAAAATATTTCTATATGGTACCAATGCTTCCTCCACTGTTTAATTTCAGGGCCCATGTCATAGAAAGGTCCATGTCATAAAAAAGTCAAAAACAGTCTAGAATAGTCGGAATCCTTCTGCCAGATTGTCTAATGTTAATTTGTTTTCTGGCACTGCCTTTTCTACATCTCCTTCCTCATCGTCTGGCCCTGGTTTGGAAGTATTCAGCTCCATCAAGTCATCTGCTGTGAATTCCTGTGGTGTGGTGTCTCTTAGCTCTTGAATTTCTCCAAGATTCATATCTTGAAACCCTTTACCCCTGCCCCTCCACCTTTTTTGCCATAGCCACAAGATCTTTTATGATGTCCTTGACTGGCTCTGTTGTAAATCCTGTGAAGTCATGCACAACATCTGGACACAGTTTTCTCCAGCAAGAATTTATTGTCTCCAGTCTGATGGCTTTCATGGCTTTTTCTATAACAACAATGGCATCTTCAGTGGTGCAGTCCTTCCAGACTTTCATGATGTTCTCTTTATTGGGATTCTCTTCCATAGTGTTCACAATCTTTCCGTAGAGTACTATGTATAATGACCCTTAAAGGTCCTTATGACCCCCTGATTTATAAGCTGAATTAATGATATAATGTTTGGGGGCAAGCAGACCACTTCGACACCTTCGTTGTTGAACTCATGGGGTTCTGGGTGACCAGAGGCATTGTCCAATATCAAAAGAACTTGAAAATAGTGTCCCTTACTGGAAAGGTACTTCCTGACTTCAAGGACAAAACGTCGATGGAATCAGTTCAGAAAAGGGATTCTCACCCAGACCTTCTTGTTGTACAGCCAAAAAACTGGCAGCTGGTGTTTATCTTTTCCCTTCAAGGCACAGGGGTTAGCAGCTTTATGTATAAGGGAAGTCCTGATCATAAACCTGACTGCATATGTACAGTACAGTAGAGTTAACCTATCCCTCCCTGCCTTAAGTTCTGGTGCTCACCTCTCTTCCTTACTAATAAATGTCCTTCATAGCATTTTATCCCCAGAATAGGGCGCTTTCATCTGCATTAAAAACTGTTCAGGCAGATATCCTTTCTCCTCAGTGATTCTCTTTATGGTGTCTTGGAACTCGTCTGCTGCCTCTCCATTGGCAGAAGCTGCTTCTCCTGTTATTTTGATATCTATTAAGCGAACCTCTTTCTAAAATTATCAAACCATCCTTTGCTGGCATTAAATTCTTTAGCTTTACGTCCTTCATCTTCCTTTTGCTTTAAGATGTCATGTAATGACTTTGCTTTTTCTGAAATCATAGGTGTTCCTTTCTCTTAGCAATCCTGTACCCACATAAAAGCTGCATTTTCAAGGCAAGATAAAAAGATATTTCACCAAAAAAGTGGAGGGTTTTCATGCCTACTGGCATAGCTGCAGCAATGGTTTCACGAATTTCCTTTTCCTTTCTTTACAATGGTCCTTATGCTACATGCATTTATCTTGAAGTGGTGGGCAACCACAATGCAGACCTCAATCTATGGTACCTATCAAGCCGTTCAGCTTTTTCTTGTAACATCGTGACTTTTCTCTGCTTCTTGGGAGCACTTCCAGCATCACTAGTGGCACTTCCTGGTTCCCGTGGTGTTATTCAAGGTTTACAGTGTCGCACTAAATACAATGAAAAATACGGGAGATCCATAAGCCATCACTTTTTACTGTGATTCGCAATTTACTGTAGAGAGGAACTGCGCAGGTGGAGATAATGAGCATCCCACAGCATTTTAAATGGATACTTGCAACACTTGAGCTCACTGCAATAGCAACAGGAGTATCTACGAAATTATTACAGTTGTACAGTGTGTACCACAGTGAATTTTATGCAGTTATGATTTAATACTGCATCTTTATGTTTGTTTACATTTCTCTTGACTGTGAATTGTGCTGTATATGATCTGTGTTTGTAAGTTTTGATAAATTTGAACTTTTAACAATACACTTGTATATATTTTATGGTAGTAAATAATAAAGACATATCTACATATAGTTTATGCACTCATGACATACCTAACTTTAAAAAAATTGTTTTGCTGTTTCTAGGCTATGTGGTTTATCTGTGAGTTTTTTCAAATTGTTGCAAATCTCCAAAACACTTTCCAGTACGCTTATTGAAAACAATTTGAGTATAAGTGGACCTGCACTGTTCAAACCCATGTTGTTCAAGGGTCAACTGTATATTGTGAATAGTTAGATAAGATAATGTGAAAAGGCCTTTAATGCCTTTCACATATATGAATTCTTTCCCCTCGACTAAATTTTAAGTATCTTACTGTCAGGGACTATGTCCTTGGTTAAAATTTTTTTTTTAAAGACTAAAAACTTTCATGATATCTGATGTTGACACAAACAAATATCACTTTAGTTTAAAAATCACTTTAAGTTAATTGAAATGACTCTATTTCTTCTTTTATCTCTTTGAGCATTACAGAGATACTTGTTTCAGTCTCTTTCACATACTACTCAGTGTTTGTTTCCTGGCATGAGAATTCTCCTGGTTTGTCTCCCCAGAATCTTATGGCACTTTCCCCCTTTGTATGCATTGCATTTTAAAAATTCTGAATTCTTCAGTGGGAGTTGTTTTCTGTTGGGCCTCCATGGATTTCACTTGTTATGGACTAGTTTTAATGTTTAGTTTATAGTCTTGGAGTACTCATACCTCCTGGGTAATGAGTATCTGGATCCCATTGTCTATGTATAGGAAAGGTCTATGATTCTGACTTCTCACAAATTACCCTTTCCCAATCATGGCTCAGGACAATTGGCAGCTTTCCTTCTTCAACCAAGCTGGCTGAACTTCTTTAGTCTGCATTTCACAGGGCAGCCCTACTTAGCTCAAGGCTTTATTCAGAGAGCTCAATGCCAGGACCCCACACCCAGGGCCAACAGTCTCTACAGCAGTCTGTGTTTTGGTGGTGGCAGGGAAGTCAAAGTCTCAACCCTGTACTTAAAGGAATCATTGTAATCTGATGCAGTCTTTCCCACTTTTAGCTAGGTATCAATACTTTGGAATTAGCCACCTGGCTTCGATTTTTTTTTTTTCCCAGTGCTCAGATATTTTTTTCTTTCCTGTCCTACTGATGATTATTTGTATCATAATGAATTCTGCATTTCTCTGTCTTTTCAGGGTTATGATAGGGGTCATTTTCTGCATCAGCTCAGTCTGCTATATTGCTTGGAATTCAAGTCTGTTAATTTAGCAAAGATTCTAGAGTACCCATGAGTAGGTAGGAAAGTCAACTTAAGGAATAAAATGTCTAGCTGTGGGAATTTCTTCCTTATGTGATTTTGAAAGTCAAACTCAAGATGAGCCAGGCTCATAAAGCAAAGATTATTATATATTTGCCTTATCAGAAAAAGGCATTTAAGTAATACATATTCTAATTTGCTTTTAGATCCTCAAAATAATGCTTTGATCCTTTAATTCAAAAACTTTCAGAGGATTTTTCCACACAAATAATATTCTACCCTTTCATAGGGAGAAAAAATATCTCATTCTCACTTCTTACTAATGTCCATAAAGCAGAATAACTATCCATAAAATGAGTACAGAGTTGCACAATATCTAGTAATATTTTTTGACACTTGAGCAACTAGGTGAGTTCAGTTTCTTGCTTGCCATTGCTATTTGAATGTTTAGTTAGTGTAAGCAAAATATCCAAGTCATTGGAGAGAATGTGGAATAGTCATGATAGTACTATAAAGAAATATATTTTACTATCAAAAGTTTCTCATATCAGATATAACCAATGTACTTATCATTTATATTCTATATATAGAACTATAGTAAGAGATCTATATCCTTTAGTAGGGTGTATATGGACATGTATACACACACACACTTGCCATGTGTCGATAGACAGACACCTGCATAGTAATCCTTTTTACATGAAGGTAACATCTCTGAACATTTTGCTGGTTTTGCACATACACATAGGCCTTCAGAGATATATGTGCAGAAAAACATACTGGAGCTCCTTTACATGTTCACACACATCAACCCAGGTAGATATATGTGTATACCTGTGTCATGCATTCGTATGTAACAAAAATAATGACCATACAGTCTGTCTTAGTCTACTGGTAACAATATACTATAGACTGTGTGGCTTAAACAGTCTGAAGGCTAGAAAGTTCAAGATCACAGTTGTAAAGGCTGGAAAGTTCAAACTCAAGGTTCTGGCAGGGTTCAGTTTCTTTTGAGGCTATCCTATTGGCTTGCAGAAGGCTGCCTTTTCACAGTGACATCACGTGGCAGAGAGAGAAAACTCTGGTCTCTCTTCCTCTTCTTATAAAGGGACCAGTTTTATTGGATGAGGATTCTACCCTTATTACCACATTTAACCTCAATCACAACCTTAGAGGCCCTATCTCCAATGTAGTCACATGGGGGCTTACAGTTTCAACGTATGAATCGGGGGGGCACAATTCAGTCCACAGCACAATTAATAAAATTTAATTCTGTTTTTGCTACTAACATTATAATATGAACATTTTAATATTTTTCTGTTTTATATTTGAGCTATCTCTTTTCTACAATAATGAACTTTTTTTAACATCTTTATTGGAGTATAGTTGCCTTACAATGGTGTGTTAGTTTCTGCTTTATAACAAAGTGAATCAGTTATACATATGTTCCCATATTTCTTCCCTCTTGCGTCTCCCTCCCTCCCTATCCCACCCCTCTAGGTGGTCACAAACCGCCTAGCTGATCCCCCTGTGCTATGCAGGCTCTTCATGACCTTTTTTTAAATTTTTATCTTAGATTCCATATATATGTGTTAGCATACAGTATTTGTTTTTCTTTCTGACTTAAGTCACTCTGTATGACAGACTCTAGGTCCATCCACCTCACTACAAATAACTCGATTTCGTTTCTTTTTATGGCTGAGTAACATCCCATTGTATACATGTGCCACATCTTCTTTATCCATTCGTCTGTTGATGGACGCTTAGGTTGCTTCCATGTCCTGGCTATTGTAAATAGAGCTGCAATGAACATTGTGGTACATGACTCTTTTTGAATTATGATTTTCTCAGGGTAAAACCCAATCCAAAAATGGGCAGAAGACCTAAATAGACATTTCTCCAAAGAAGATATACAGATTGCCAACAAACACATGAAAGAATGCTCAACATCATTAATCATTAGAGAAATGTAAATCAAAACTACAATGAGATATCATCTCACACCGGTCAGGGTGGCCATCATCAAAAAGTCTAGAAACAATAAATGCTGGAGAGGGTGTGGAGAAAAGGGAACCCTCTTGCACTGTTGGTGGGAATGTAAATTCATACAGCCACTATGGAGAACAGTATGGAGGTTCCTCAAAAAACTACAAATAGAACTACCACATGACCCAGCAATCCCACTACTGGGCATATACCCTGAACTCTCTGAAACTTGTAGAAGGACATAGGTAATAGTGACATGAACACGCATGTTCCTCCCACCCAGCTTTGATAAATATTTGCATTTGGCTATAATTGCCTAAATTCTTTATTTTGTTTTTTGTGTTTTGTTTTATTATTTGGAAATAAAGTGTTACTTGTTCAGTTGGAGCCTTCTTGTGTAATTCTCCGTGGCTCATTAATCCTCCTTCCCCTCCAGAAAGAACCACAGTCTTTACCTTGGTGATCATTATTCTCTACATTTTCAATATATTTTTTCTATATAGCTACTTATATATTAATATTTAATACCTTTTTTATGTTTTAAAATTTTATTTAAATTCTATTTATATATTCATATCTCTTAATTTTTATTAAATTATGCTTTAGGGGTTTACTCAGTTTAATATATATTAAAGTACTTCATTAATTTTTAGCACTTTGTAGAATTTTGATGTAAGGTCATACCACAATTAGTTCATCCATTCTCATTTTGATTAATATTTAAGTGCCTTCTACTTTTTGAATTATAAACAATGCTGAAATTAATCTCATACATGTGTCATGTGCCAGGGATTATGCTGGATCAATCTCTTCGCTCTGGATCCTTGCTACCCTTTGTGTATGTGTGTGTGTTTCTGTCTGTCTTTCTCTCTGTGTCTGTGTGTGTTTTAATTTTCTTTATGGAGAAATATTCAAAAATACATGTATGTAAAGCGAACTATTTAACTGCAATAATCTGGTCACATGTGGGAAAAATACATAAATACAATTCCTGCAAAATGTAACAGCTTTTTCCCCCATTCAAATGCCTTCAAACCTTTGTTGAATATTGATTGACTACACATGTGTGGCTTTCTTTCTGGGTTCTCTTTACACTTCCATTGATGCGTGTTTATATCCTCGTTCCAATACCGTGCTATCTTAATTATTGTATCTTTACAGTAAATCTACAAACCAGGAATGTAAGTTCAACTTCATTCTTCCTTTTCAGGATTGTTTGGCTGTTCTTGGCCCTTTACTTTTACATATAAATTTTAAAATTAATTTGACAATTTCTTCAAGACATTCTGCTACTCTTTTGACTGTGCTTTCACCTGGGCAGAATTGCCATCTTAACAATACCGAGTCATCCATTATATGGTATGAAAAACAGTATGGAGGTTCATCAAAAAATTAAAAATAGAATTACCATGTGATCCAGCAGTCCCCACATCTGGGTACATCCTAAGGAAATGAAGACAGGATCTCAAATAGACATGTATACTCCTATGTTCATTGCAGCATCATTCACAATAGCCAAGATATGGAAGCAATCAGAATGTCCATATATAATGGAATGAGAAAGAAGGAAATCCTGCCATTTGTGACAATATAAATGAAACCTGAGAGCTAAGTAAAGTTAGAGAAAGAAAAATACTGTATGGTATCACTTATATGTGGAATCTAAAATAGTCAAACTCATAGAAACAGAGTAGAATGGTGGTCGCTAGTGGCTGGGGTTAAGGGGGAATTGGAGATATATGGGTCAAAGGGTATAAACTTTCAGTTATAAAATGAATAAGTTCTGGGGATCTCATGTACAGCATGGTGACTGTAGTTAACATAACTGTATTATATACTTTAAAGTTGTTATGGGAGTAGATCTTAAATGTCCTCACCACACACACACAAAATGGTAACTAAATGAGGTGATGGAAGTATTAACTAATCCCATTGTGGTAATCATTTCACAATATATAAGTGTATCAAATCATCACATTGTACACCTTAAACTTACATGATGTTATATGTTAATTATATCTCAGTCTGGGTAGGGAAAAATGAATATTTGAAATTTTGTGGTACAAAAGCATGAAAAGAAAGGACAAACTGATGTAGAAGCGTTAATTGTAAGGCAACTCAAATGAGAAACTTTGAGGGAACATATAGATTAGAATCATTAAAGTTAGAAAAAATGTAATTACCTTTATACTCATAAAATAGATAGACAACTGGATAACTACAAATTTTTGGCACTAATTTTGCCAGTGTATGAAATTTTAGACCTTGACATTACTTAACAAAACTCCCTGATTAGGAGTATATGTCCAAATATGGTCCCTTGCACTGTGATCTACTTGTGACAATACATATTTCTTCACCTCCAAACTACCTGCTTCACACGTGGAGCAGTGTTGACAAAGAAAAGAAGATCCTGGCTCACTGGGAACTGGTAATACATCCCACACCTGGTTTTGATGTAACTGTTCCCTTTCAACTTTATTCTGTTAGGAAAGAAAAATAAATAATGTGCCTTTTGTCAGCTTTAAATTAATCCAGGCTCAGGTCATGATTCCTATCTTTTCTCCATAGGTTTTGGTGAAATCTTATAAAAATGTCAAGAGAATTACTTTCAGTACTGTTCCCTAAAGCCTGTTGATTTCCCAATATCCATTCTAAAATCATGATTCATGATGTCCTGAGAAGACCTTATAGGTAACCTTTTCTCTGATAGATTTCCCGTCATCTCCTGAGCAGACAAGTCTGTCATTTTATTACAGTTTCTCCCTGTAGTAGTCATATTTAGACAAGTTAACTTCTGGCAGCTGATACAATGTTGCTTGTGATTTTACATTTTTCCCAAGTGGCATTACATCTAATGTTGAGAAACCTTCCTTCACTGGTTTGATGGCTTAGATGGTTGTTAAACCAGTGGGTGAGCAATACATTTTCCCCAAAGCTAGTAATAGAAAATGCACCCCAGTTTGTGGTGTGTGTGTATGTGTGTAAAGTTAAATGAGGATATCTCTCTGTCAGTCTTTCAATCTATCTATATATCTCTCCCAATCATTCTCACTCTGCCTAAAGGTTTATCAGTTTTATTGATCTCTCAAAATCAGCTTTTGGTTTCATTGATTTTCTCTACTGCTCTTCTATTTTAAATTTTATTGATTTTAGTTTAGATCATTATCGTTTCCTTTCATCTGCTTATTTTGGGTTCAATTTGCTCTTCTTTTTTATTTTTTAAGGTGAGAGTTCTGGCCCTTGATTTGAGGCCTTTCTTCTTTTGTAATATCAGAATTTAGTGCTAGAAATTGCTCCCTAACTATTGCTTTAGTGGTATTGTTTAGTGCTTCATTGTTTAGTGATAATACAACTTATCAAATAAGTTGTGTTTTCATTTTCTTTCATTTTTAAACTTTTAAAAAAATTAAAATATAGTTAATTACAATATTGTGTTAGCTTCAGGTGTGCAGCAAAGTGATTCAGTTATATATATGTATAATATTCAGTTATATATATGTAATATATTTGTTCTTTTTCAGATTCTTTTCTATTATAGGTTATTACAAGAGACTGAATATGGTTCCTTGTGCTATACAGTAGGTCCTTGTTGTTTATCTCTTTTATACATAGTAGTGTATATATGTTAATCGCAAACCCCTAATTTATCTCCTCCCTCTCCACCCCCACTATCCCCTCTGGTACCCATAAGTTTGTTTTCTATGTCTGTGAGTCTATTTCACAATAGACTGTTTTGTAAATAAATTAATTTGTATCATTTTTTTAGATTCCACATGTAAATGATATTATATGATATTTGTCTTTCTCTGTTTGACTAACTTCACTTAATATGATAATCTCTAGGTCCATCCATTTTGCGTCAAATGGCATTATTTCATTCTTTTTTATGACTGAGTAATATTTCATTATATGTATATATGCATACACACACACACACACACACACACACACACATAACATCTTCTTTATCCATTCATCTGTTGATGGGCACTTGAGTTGTTTCCATGTCTTGGCTATTGTAAATAGTGCTGCTATGAACATTGGGGTGCATGTATCTTTCTGAATTAGAGTTTTCATCTTTTCCAGATATATGCCCGGGAGTGGGATTGCTGGATGTTATGGTAGCCCTATTTTTAGTTTTTGAAGTAACTTCCAGACTGTTTTCCATAGTGGCTGCACCACTTTACATTCCCACCATACAGTGTAGGAGGGTTCCCTTTTCTCCACACCCTCTCCAGCATTGTTTGTAGCCTTTTTATATTATTTTTTTTGCGGTACGTGGGCCTCTCACTGTTGTGGCCTCTCCCGTTGTGGAGCGCAAGCTCCAGAAGCACAGGCAGAGCGGCCGTGGCTCACAGGCCCAGCCACCCCGCGGCATGTGGGATCTTCCTGGACCGGGGCACGAACCCGTGTCCCCTGCATCGGCAGGCGGACTCTCAACCACTGCGCCACCAGGGAAGCCCTGTTTGTAGCCTTTTTGATGAAAGCCATTCTGACCAGTGTGAGGTGATACCTCACTGAGGTTTTGATTTGCATTTCTCTACTAATTAGAGATGTTGAGCATCTTTTCATGTGCCTGTCAGCCAAATGTATGTCTTTTTTGGAGAAATGTCTATTTATGTCTTCTGCCCATTTTTTGATTGGGTTGTTTGGTTTTTTTTTAAATTAAGCTGTATGACTTCTTTGTATATTTTGGAAATTAATCCCTTGTTGCTAGCATCATGTACAAATATATTTTCCCAGTTGTAGGTTGCCTTTTCATTTTGTTGATGGTTTCCTTTGCTCTGCAAAAGCTGTTAAGTTTAATTTGGTCTCATTTGTTTATTTTTGTTTTTATTTCCATTACTCTAGGAGACGGATCCAAAACAATATTGCTGCAATTTATGTCAAAGAGTGTTCTGCCTATGTTTTTCTCTAAGAGTTTTGTAGTATTCAGTCTTACATTTAGGTCTTTAAACCATATTGAGTTTATTTTTGTGTATGGTGTTAGGGAGTGTTCTAATTTCATTCTTTTACATGTAGCTGTCCAGTTTTCCCAGCTCCACTTATTGAAGAGACTTTCTCTACTCCATTGTATATTCTTGCCTCCTTTGTCATAGATTAATTGACCATAAGTGTACGGGTTTATTTCTGGGATTTCTATCATTTTCCGTTGATCTATATGTCTGTTTTTGTGCTAGTACCATACTGTTTTGATTACTGTAGCTTTGTAGTATAGCCTGAAGTCTGGGAGCCTGATTCTACCAGCTCTTTTCTTCTTTCTTAAGATTGTTTTGGCTTTTTGGGGTCTTTTGTGTTTCCATTAAAATTTTAGGATTATTTGTTGTTCTAGTTCTGTGAAAAATGTCATTGATGTTTTGATAGGGATTGCATTGAATCTGTAGATTTCCTTGGGTAGTATGGTCATTTTAACAGCATTACTTCTTACAATCCAAGAACATGATATATCTTTCCATCTGTTTGGGTCATCTTCAGTTTCTTTCATCAGTGTCTTATAGTTTTGGGGGTACAGTTTACTTCATTGCTAATTACATTCTATTTTCAGTTTTGATTTCCTCTTTGACCCACAGTTTATTTAGAAGTATGTCCTTTATTTTTCAATATTTGGTGATTTTTCCAGACATCTTTCTTTTATGAAAGATGGAAGGATTTAATTCCATTGTAAGGATACAAGATAAAATGAGTGTATACACTGTCTATGGACAGTTAGGTTGTTTCCATGTCTTAATTATGTGAATAATTGTGCATTGAACATAGGAGTGCAGATATGTCTTCAAGATAGTGATTTCAACACATATCTCCTAAGAATAAGGACATTCTCTGAAATAATCACAGTACCATCATCACACACAAGATACTTAATGTCGGTCTAATTATATCATACAACTGTCTGTACATTGGGGAGTCTAGATGAAGGTTATTGCAGGAGTTCATTGTAATCTTTAATTATTTCTTAGGTTTAAAATGTTTACAATTAAATTTTAGGATCACTTTAAACATTTCAAATTATGTACAGGTTTATCAAATTAAAAAAAGTCCTTTGTCATACCACCCTCTCCTATCCTTCAGTCCTCCCAGCGTAGTTCCTGGAAGTGACCACTGGTAACAGTTTGTAATGTATCTTTTAGACATTCAAACACAGTCAGAAATAGAACAATTTTTGCTTACAAAAAAAGATCATACTTTTTACACTGTTCTTTTTTTCTTGGACTTGTTAACTTTGCTAGTGTTAATAATTATATTCCCATGGATTTGCTATATATATATATATATATATATATATAAACACACACACATATATATATACAAATATATCATCTACAAATAAAGGCTGTGTTTTCATTCTCTTATTCATGCATTTTCTATTTATTTTATTGGCTTAATGCATCAGCTAGGGCATCCATTACATTAGGAAATAGAATAATAATAATGAGCTTCTTTGTCCTATGTCTTAGTTTAATGGGATTGCTTCTAATGTCTTCATCTCCTTTGAGGTTGGAGGACAGCAGTGCATTTCAGTCCATTCCATGTTCTTTCTCTTGATTCCTTTTTTAATACAAAATACAGCTGTTTGGCCTTTAAGCTAAGAATGTAAAGAAAACCTATATGATTAAATTAAGCAGTAGATATTTTAAAGAGCCTAATCTCTAAAACCCCTGAAATTGCCAGTTTTCCCAGGAATCCCAGTAGGGCAGGAAAACTTTTCCCTTCTTCCCTTCTAGGTTCTTTGGCTGGTCTAATAATAAAAAACTTAATTTTGTATGTACAGGAACTCATAAAAAATGAGACTCAAAGAAGTAACCAAAGCAGGCAGTTCTTATACCTTGTAGACAGATAAGAAACTTGTGAAGAATTAACAAGACAAAGTTTAGTCTTGGGGTAGTAAATTAGTAAGGAAGTAACAAGGTATATTTATATAGCCTTCTTGGCCCTCAATTCCCTATTTTTGGTGCTAAGGATGCCTTCTACCCTGCGGCTACAGGGAGGATACCTTTTACCTTTTACCTACTTTTAGGTAAAAGGAGGGTCAGAGTGTCCTTTTTTTTTTTTTCCGGTATGCGGACCTCTCACTGCTGTGGCCTCTCCCGTTGCGGAGCAACAGGCTCCGGATGCGCAGGCTCAGCGGTCATGGCTCACCCGCGCAGCCGCTCCGCGGCATGTGGGATCTTCCCAGACCGGGGCACGAACCCGTGTCCCCTGCATCGGCAGGCGGACTCTCAACCACTGCGCCACCAGGGAAGCCCAGAGTGTCCTTTTTGTATTGGCTGTTTCTTAAGTAACTTTAATTCAGAATAATCATTATACCAAGGTGGCATATTCTGCTCCCCATCAGCTCCTTTTCACTCTCTAGAAATCTGTATGTATAGCCTTATCATCCTCGTAATTTAACCTCATTTTCTTCCTACACCAAGCTAACTGTATTACTGGTTTATTTTTCATTTAGCAATTTGTGTTAAAATTACCACAATTGCAAATGTTTCTTTTTAAATTTTATTTAAAATAAATACCTGATATTTCAGTTAGCATGTAGCTTAAATACATTTTCAAGGGTAACTGTCTAACATACTTATCATTTAGAAAATTGTTTCTATTGGAAAATATCCTGATCTCCAAGCAAGTAATATACAATTGAATATTTAGAACTCAACCCCCTTCTAAGTAGGGGAATGTGTGTTGTCAGCAGTGGAGAGATCTGATGTCTAAGAGAGATTGACCAAATCACTAACAAGGTCGAATTGCCATCATTTGCCATCTACCCAAATTGTAGAGGGAACTTCAAAATAACCAGGTTTTGAAAGGTGTGTTTGCCACAGAGGCACCCAACTATTTCTATACTGTTTTAAAAGGAAGCATAGACCCAGAAAAAAAAAAAAGCAGTGCTTTCCCACCACTTTGCAATGCCTCATATACCTACTTATATAGGAGAAATATAGGAAGAACCAGAAGTGTGCTGTGGGGTGAAGTTTATTGGTTTCTGGGTTATGGTGACGAAGAATATAAAAATAACAATAGTTATTGAGAGCTAAATGAGATAAAGTAGAGATTTGATTTTGATCTTTAAAGTTTTCCCATTCTCAGTTTTCTGAAAGCTATGTTTATAATATTCTTAGAAAAGTTATTTTTTTAACAGTTTTTCATTAAAGCTTTCAACAGTCCTCCTTTCCAAAGTACAGCTAGACATTCCCTCCTCTGTGCTTCCATAACATTATGTTGATGTCTGATTAGAATAGGATCTAATCCATATTTCAGCAACTTTATTTTTAAGGAATAAAATTTAAGTACCATTTGTTAACCTTTAACTTATAGGCAATCTCTTAAGATTTCTTTGGGAACGATATTTAATAGGGTTTTTAAATAATCATTTGTCCAAGAGGAGACTATATCTTGGTGATATAAACATAAAGAATGATGATTTTATTTACTTCTTTATTCACATGTGATGTTTGTGGTTTACTCTGGACATCTGTCATTTAGAGTGCTGTTATTCTTATGACTTATAAGTGCACACCGTTGATTTTGACCTTACCTGTAAGTATTGTCTTCCCTTCTTGCATATATCAAACATGGGTATCCAATCTTTGCCTGAAACAGCATATGAATTGTAAAACTCTTATCATTCTTTCTTAGTTAACCTTTCTTTCCTATTCCACTATTTAGAGAATAATTAAGTAAAACAATACAATCCCTTCATTTTACAGATTGAGAAACAAAGCTCAGAATTACTGTGACTTGTTTAGGTGTACGCATCTAATTAGTGAGGGAATCAGATAAGAGCCAAGTGGTGTTTTTCTCACTCTACCATTCTTATGTCTAAGGCATTTCTATTCATCCTTGACTTCAACCTTCCATCATCCTCATGGATCTAAACTATTATAAAGTCTTATTGATTATTAATGGAATAATCAATAATGGAATAACTTTTTAATCATCTTTTTTTCTCTCAATTACTACTACCATCATCCTAACTTATGTTCCCTATTTTCTTATATCTGAAGAAATGCAATAGTTCCTTCACTGATTACTTTGTCAACAATTTCTTATCTATTTATGCCCTTACCGCCCAACACACAGATATTTAAAGATCATTTTTCTGGAATATCATTCATTATTCTTCAGCTCTGCTTTAAGAAATCTATAATAGCTGCAAATAAAATTAAACTTCTTCATTTTAGCATGTAAGAGTGATTCCACTTTGCTAGGCTGGTTTTCCCTGGCCCACTCTGCTATTCCCCAACCTAAACCCCTTAATCTTAGAAACACCCTCTGCTAATTCCCTGATACCTGTCACATTTGTTCTTCCTTTTGCCTCTTGTCACCCACTATCTCCGTAATTGGAAATAGTCTTTCCATCTTTGCAGTTATCATCTCAAGTTCTACACATTTCCATGGAGTTTTTCCCCCTTCCCGATCAACCCATAAACTTTCTTTAAAACCCTTTTGATATTTTACTGTATCCAACTTAGTACATATCTAAATGCTATCCAATATTGATCATTTTTCAGTTAGCCCATGTCAGTCTTATCTACACTCAGTATAAAGATCAAAGCTTTTACTTCATATGTCTTTTGCATTTGCCTGAGGACTAGCGTGGCATTAAATAATAATAAAGTTCAAGAAACACTGAGTATTTTATACATAGTATCAATGTTATATATATGTCAATCCCAATCTCCCAATTCATCCCACCCACCCCCTTTCCCCCCTTGGTGTCCATACATTTGTTCTCTATGTCTGTGTCTCTATTTCTGTTTTGCAAATAAGATCATCTATACTGTTTTTCTAGATTCCACATATATGAGTTAATATACTATGTATAAAATAGATAACTAATGAGAACCTACTGTATTGCTCAGGGAACTCTACTCAGTGCTCTATGGTGACCTAAATGGGAAGGAAATCCAAAAAAGAGGGGATATACGTATAGCCAATTCACTTTGCTGTACAGTAGAAACTAACACAACATTGTAAAGCAACTATACTCCAATAAAAATTAATTTAAAAAAAGAAACACTGATTGCCTCAGTCATACTTGTTTTTGATGCACAGGCATAATAAATGGTGTAGGCAATTTATGAAGGTTCTTTTTCCCACAGTATCGTATACTGATGGGGAAAATTTTGGAAAGTACCTTAGAAAAATAGGTAGAAATACAAGGTCAGACATGTACTCCGTGAATAAACCCCTATGAAAAGATTTACTGATTATATTTTATGTCTAGTTTTCCAAATCAAAGTAGGAATAAGATACTGAGATTTAATGTTATCAGCAAATTAATTTGAAAGTAATAACTTTATGAGATAAGTGAAATCATGTATTTAAATTACTCAGCACTCAGTCATTTAAATTACTAGAAGGTACTCAATAAATGATAGTCTCTTCTCTGTCCTCATGTGAAGTAGAAGAAAAGCAATATTAACAAATCTTACATTTTTTCCAGATCTGTGTACTGATCTTCTCCTTGTGTTTAACACTGGATATTCTATATCAAGTCACTCATCATTTTCTGATTTTTATCTTCTATGAGATGCTTATTAGGCTCCTTGGTTTCTGATATTTAGCCCATTTTGCACAATTTAAATTAATGTTGCTGCTCCTTTCAGGTACCAGAGTCCTTTTATGGTAGTCAAGAACTTCATTTTTATTTTATTGTCCTGAACTTATACTAAAATTGCATTTATTGTATCTTTTGGTACTCTGGAATGTTTTGGAGATAAAGAATGTCTTTCTAGATTTCCACTGAGCCTTTCTACAAAGTTTTCTCATTTATGGTAATCCTTTTCTTGGATTGCTTGGAAAGGATTTACAGTGCATTGTTGAACAGAATAAATATAAGAGTCTTGTCCTGTGCAAGTCAACTGAATCCATACGAAGCTGACATTTTTGTGCAACTCATAAAAAAATCTGTTGACGTATATATATCATTTTAGAGGTAAAGTACTGGCCATGTTTTGTCAAATATCCTGAGGGTTTGAAACAGAAAAAAATCGTAAAATAGTTTCCACATTAAAATATATTCCTAAAACATATTTTCTTCCACTTTTGTCTCAAAGATGTTAAATACATATTCATTTAAGAAAATATGCTGTTGATCAATGTGTAAAGACATTTTTCAAACTTGTTTCACTCAATAACCTCCCAGACCTCTGCAGCTGCATAAAAAATTTTTGAGGACCTATTAAGTCTCTGAAAATTTGATTTCCCCCAAAATACTGGTGCATCAAAATATAACCAAATCCTAAATGTATGAATCTGATTCAAAGTAATATTTGTTGCCGACATTGATTTTACGTGCGTTGAAACTCTCTAACCCAAAATAGACCATTAAAAGTGCTTCGTTGACACTCTAAATTTGCCTCATTCTACTGTTACTAAGAATTAGAAGCAGCACAAGAAAATGCTGACAAGTTTTTTTGCATATTTGGCTGTCTTCATTTCAAGTAAAATCTGCTGAAAGATCTCCCAAAGCCAAGTGTTAGCTATAAACTTTAAATGTGTGAGAAATCATCTTATAGTTAATAGAAAAATAAATTGGATGCAGCCCTGCATCAAAATTACACACCGCCATAAAAATTTCTCAAAATTCCAATTGGTGTTTTTATACTGATTTAATTTTAATCAAGTTTAATTGTAGAGGGCTTCCCTGGTGGCGCAGTGGTTAAGAATCCGCCTGCCAATGCAGGGGACATGGGTTCAAGCCCTGGTCCAGGAAGATCCCACATGCTGCGGAGCAACTAAGCACGTGTGCCACAACTACTGAGCCTGTGCTCTATAACCCACAAGGCACAACTACTGAGCCCACGTGCCACAACTACTGAGGCCCACGCGCCTAGACCCCGTGCTCCACAACAAGAGATGCCACCTCAATGAGAAGCCCATGCACCACAATGAAGAGTAGCCCCCGCTTGCCACAACTAGAGATAGCCCATGTGCAGCAACAAAGACCCAACGCAGCCAAAAATAGATTAATTAACTTTTTAAAAAGTTTAATTGTAGAAAGTAGTACAATTGACAGAGGACTCTGTTCCCATCTGGGGTTTCTGGATATTTTCCTCATTTCCTTTTCCTAGTAGCTCACTCATGTCTCCAAATTTTAAATGTACCAAAAAAAAAAAAAAAGAAAAGAAAAGAAAAGAAAGAAAAACAGTAATCCTAAAAGAAGTCAGTTTGTTAATTTCTTTTAACACCACTCTTTTTGATTTCTGTACAAAATTTATGTTAATCTAGTTTTTAATTTTTTTGAATTTTATTATACAGCAGGTTCTTATTAGTTATAATCTAGTTTTATAAATAACTTGTTTATTGAGATATCTTTTAAAATATTAAAGATAGCCATAGGTCACAATTTTACTTTGTGGACAAAAATATAGGCCTCATCTTTCCTGAATAAGGGCAGGATATGTATGTAGGACCTCAGGAAGCTGAGATGATTGTTGCTTGTGTAACTCATTGATTGATTTTACCATATTAATCAAATCAGGAACTTTAATTTTGGAAGATAGTAATCCATACAATATTCTCAGGAACTACTCAAATCATATCTGCAATGAACATTTCAATTTATTATGCTTCAAAACAGAAACAAAAGGATATTGATAAATGGGGTTAATAAAAGTCATCAAGTCCTCTCTTTCACACACAGAAATGCTCCATGAATGTACAAGTTACCGGTGATATTCAGTTAATGAAGGTCTTCTCTGTAGATGTATTATTGTTCTATTCAAGATGCTTTTGAAATATGCATATTCATTTTAAAGCATACTATATTTTAAAAATTTATTTAATTGTTTTTTGGCTGTGTTGGGTCTTTGTTGCTGTGTGTGGGCTTTCTCTAGTTGCAGTGAGTGCGGACTACTCTTTGTTGCAGTGTGGGGGCTTCTCATTGCATTGGCTTCTCTTGTTGCAGAGCACAGGCTCTAGAACGCAGGCTCAGTAGCTATGGTGTGCGGGCTGAGTTGCTCTGTAGCATGTAGGATCTTCCCGGACCAGGGCTTGAACCCGTGTACCCTACATTGGCAGGTGGATTCTTGACCACTGTGCCACCAGGGAAGCCCTAAAGCATACTATATTTTTAAAAGAGAAATATGAGAGTGACTCTTAGGAGCAGCCAGATAGTTGTGCATGATGACTGAGGCTTCCTAGAAAGTGAAGAAGTTGATAAGCAATAGCATAAAGAAAATGTGTCATTAGATATGAAAGAGTTAGCAGGAATAAAAACAGATGGAATTAAGACTTCCTTTTTTGAAGAATATAAACATTTGCAAGGAAACAACACCACCATTATAACAATGAGAGCAAGTAGGATGAACTGCAAAATGAAGGGGTTTTTTGTTTTGTTTTGTTTTGTTTTTGCAGTACGCGGGCCTCTCACTGTTGTGGCCTCTCCCGTTGTGGAGCACAGGCTCCGGACGCGCAGGCCCAGCGGCCATGGCTCACGGGCCCAGACGCTCTGCGGCATGTGGGATCTTCCCGGACCGGGGCACGAACCCGTGTCCCCTGCATCGGCAGGCAGACTCTCAACCACTGCGCCACCAGGGAAGCCCAAAATGAAGGTGTTTTAACCAATTAGGAAGCTGAAGTTTCAAGGACATACAATAATCTAAAATCCAGAAAATGATGTGCCCCTCCTAGGAGTGAAAAACCTATAAATGCTTTAATAATTGCTGTAGCAGTGGTGGAAGGAATAGAAGGTTGTCATTGACACGGGTAGGAAGAAAACATTGATACATTTTTTAGGCCAAGTGTAGACTTCATGACAGTTTTAAATGGAAAAAATATATATTGAAACATACAAATTATCAAAACTGATACAAGAAATAGAAATTTGGAATAGCCATATAGCCATTTAGAAGCTACTTCACTGTTGAATTCTGTCTAACATTTAAGAAAGAAATAGGGGTCTTCCCTTGTGGCACAGTGGTTAAGAATCCGCCTGCCAATGCAGGGGACACGGGTTTAAGCCCTGGTCCCGGAAGATCCCACATGCCGCAGAGCAACGAAGCCCGTGCACTACAATTACTGAGCCTGTGCTCTAGAGCCCGTGAGCCACAACTACAGAAGCCCATGTTCCACGACTACTGAAGCCCGTGCACCTAGAGCCCGTGCTCCACATCAAGAGAAGCCACCACAATGAGAAGCCTGCGCACTGGAAGGAAGAGTAGCCCCCGCTCTCCACAACTAGAGAAAGCTAGTGCACAGCAACGAAGACAAAACGCAGCCAAAAATTAAATAAAATAAATACATAAACTTATAAAAAAAAGAAATAGGATCAATGTTTTGCAAAATCTTTCAAAAATAGAAAAAAAATCACGACCCCACTCATTTTCTGAAGCTATTATTACTGTGAAACCCAAACCAAAAATATTATAAGTATATATCAGAAACAAATGTTTTCATTAATATAGAGGAAAAACTCATTATATAATAAAATAATACCAAATCTAATCCAGCAAGAGATAAAATTGAATCACCAAGTACAGTTTACCCCAGGGATGCATGTCTGTATTAATATAGGAAAATCAATCAGTGGTGGTTCAGGTAGTATTTACTAAAATGATTGGAATGTTAATTTAAAATCATATTTTTTTGTTTTGTTTTGTTTTTGGCCGGCCATGCTGTGTAGCATGTGGGATCTCAGTTCCCCACCAGGGATGAACCCGCGTCCCCTGCAGTGGGAGTGTGGAGTCCCAACCACTGGACCACTATGGAAGTCCCAATTTAGAATCATTGGTAGATAAAGAATAGCAGAAATATAATTGTTGATTCTATATATTTACCTATGTATCTAACTCTCTACATACAGTGTTTTTTATATCTAACTCTACATACAGATACAGTTTTTTAAAAATTGGAAGCATGTGTTTATATCATTTTAAGCTAGCTCCTGTTTCATTAAATAATTCTCAGTAGTCTATGAAAGAATGAATGAATAGTGCCTCTTCAAATGAATGAGATAATGTAACTAATCAAACCCATACTGGGGACACTTTTTGTCATCTCAAAATTATTTTAGAATAAAATAATGTTGTGATGAACCTCCCATACCTACTTTTTTTGTTAAATAAAACTTTCATTATCCCGTGAATTTAAATAAGTACAAGTAATTTTTAAGGTCAACTGAATATGTTTTTAAGTCTTTTGATAAATATTTTAATAAAAATCTGGCCTACTTGGAACTGTCCAAGTTTGAAATGCTTCTAACTGATCAAAACACCACCTAGCAAATCTCAAAACAAAATTGATAAAAGATATAGTCATACTCAAAAAGCAAATTAAAATCTCTATAAGGTAACAATCAAATGTAAATACAAAGTGGTAAGGAGATGAGGCTAAGAAACTTGTGAGATCTGAGAGAGACAACAAACCAAGGCAGCTAGGAATTCAAATCCCAAGAGACAGCAAAGGTTAATAGTGCAGAGAACAGGAGCTAGGAATAAAGTTTCAAACCAAAAATGTAGGCGGGAGTTAGCCACCCGTGAAAGGATACCAAGAAAAAGCTGCAAATTCAGACCAGGGCTAGGGTTTATCTGGGGATGCTGAAATAGGAAGCATAGCCTTACAGCTAGGATCTTGGCTAAGCTGCCCACTGGCTTAGAGACTGCATCTGAGCTAAGAAATCAATGTATAATAGTGTTTTATTTTGTGCTTGTGTCTCAGGGATAAATTGGAGGCAATATCAAGTCCATTTGTCAAGGAAATTTGAGTACATAAAAAGTGAAAAAAAAGTTCCACTCAATAAGTTGGCAAACCATCTTACAAACACATGGGAAAAATCAACATTAGAAATACCAATAAAGTAAAAAAAAAATTAGGAGAAACATTCACTCCAGAAGAAATGGAACTTATAAATAAATATGATTTTTAACTTAAATGTGAGTAGACTGTTCAAGGAGATAAATGAAGAAATTTCATGCATGAAAAGAAGACACTTTGGGGTAAAAAGAGGCACTAATTGAAACAGGAAGAGGTAGATATGAAAATACATATATAAATCCTGGAAAAAATGGGTTTTCATCAAAAATTTGAAAAATCAGTATAAAAGATAAGACACAGAAAAGAGTTCAACTGAAAGGAAGAAAATATTGAGTTTTTTTTTACCAACATTTAAAAAAAATTTGGATCAGTTTTAGATTTACAGAAAATTAACAACTTAGTACAGAGTTCCTTTACATAGTGCAAAGAGATCGTATGCTCAGTTTCCACTATTTTTTAAACATTTTTATTGGAGTATAATTGCTTTACATTGTTGTGTTTCTACTGTATAACAAAGTGAATCAGCTATATGTATACATATATCCCCACATTGCCTCCCTCTTGTGTCTCCCTCAAACCCTCCCTATCCCACCCCTCTAGGTGGTCACAAAGCACCGAGATGATCTCCCTGTGCTATGCGGCTGCTTCCCCCAGCTATCTATTTTACATTTGGTAGTATATATATGTCTATATCACTCTCTTACTTCATCCCAGCTTACCCTTCCCCCTCCCCGTGTCCTCAAGTCCATTCTCTATGTCTGCGTCTTTATTCCTGTCCTGCCCCTAGGTTCTTCAGGACCATTTTTTGTTTGTTTATTTTTTAGATTGCATATATATGTGTTAGCATACGGTATTTGTTTTTCTCTTTCTGACTTACTTCACACTGTATGACAGACTCTAGGTCCATCGACTTCAATACAAATAATTTCAATTTCATTTGTTTTTATGGCTAAGTAATATTCCATTGTATATATGTGCCATATCTTCTTTATCCATTCATCTGTTGATGGACACTTAAGTTGTTTCCATGTCCTAGCTATTGTAAATAGAGCTGCAATGAACATTGTGGTACATGACTCTTTGAATTATGGGTTTCTCAGAGTATATGCCCAGCAGTGGGATTGCTGGGTCATACGGTAGTTCCATTTTTAGTTTTTTAAGGAGCCTCGATACTGTTCTCCATAGTGGCTCTATCAATTTACATTCCCAACAGTGCAAGAGGGTTTCCTTTTCTACACAACCTCTCCAGCATTTATTGTTTGTAGATTTTTGATGATAGCCATTCTGACCAGTATGAGGTGATACCTCATTGTGATTTTGCTTTACATTTCTCTAATGACTAGTGATGTTGAGCATCCATTCACGTGTTTGAGGGCAATCTGTATATCTTCTTTGGAGAAATGTCTATTTAGGTCTTCTGCCCATTTTTGGATTGGGTTGTTTGTTTTTTTTTTATATTGAGCTGCATGAACTCCTTGTAAATTTTGGAGATTAATCCTTTGTCCACTGATTGGTTTGCAAATATTTTCTCCCATTCTGAGGGTTGTTTTTTCGTCTTGTTTATGGTTTCCTTTGCTGTGTAAAAGCCTTTAGGTTTCATTAGGTCCCATTTGTTTATTTTTGTTTTTATTTCCATTTCCCTTGGAGGAGAGTCAAAAAAGATCTTGCTATGATTTATGTCATAGAGTGTTCTGTCTATGTTTTCCTCTAAGTCTTTTATACTTTCTGGCCGTACATTTAGGTCTTTAACCCATTTTGAGTTTATTTTTGTGTATTGTATTTGGGAGTGTTCTAATTTCATTCTTTTACATGTAGCTGTCCATTTCCCCTACCACCACTTATTGCAGAGGCTATCTTTTCTCTATTGTATATTTTTGCTTCCTTTATCCAAGAAAAGCTAACCATATGTGTGTGGGTTTATCTAAGGGTTTTCTATCCTGTTCCATTGATCTATATTTCTGTTTTTGTGCCAGTACCATACTTTGTTGATGACTGTAGCTTTGTAGTATAGCCTGAAATCCGGGAGCCTGATTCCTCCAGCTCAATTTTTCTTGCTCAAGATTGCTTTGGCTAGGTTTTTCTTTCTCATGATTGCTTCGGAGCCTTTTGTGTTACCATACAAATTGTGAAACTTTTTGTTCTAGTTCTGTGAAAAATGCCATTGCTAGTTTGAGAGGGATTGCACTGAATCTGTAGATTGCTTTGGGTAGAATAGTCATTTTCACAATGTTGATTCTTCCAATACAAGAAAATGGTATACCTCTCCATCTGTTTGAACCATCTTTAATTTCTTTCATCAGTGTCTTATAGTTTTCTGCATACAGGTTTTTGTCTCCTTAGGTAGGTTTATTCCTAGGTATTTTTTTCCTGTTCGTTGCAGTGGTAAGTGGGAGTGTTTCCTTAATTTCTCTTTCAGATTTTTCATCATTAGTGTATAGGAATACAAGAGATTTCTGTGCATTAATTTTGTATCCTGCTGCTTTACCAAATTCATTGATTAGCTATAGTAGTTCTCTGATAGCTTCTTTAGGATTCTCTATGTATAGTATCATGTCATCTACAAACAGTAACAGCTTTACTCCCTCTTTTCCAATTTGGATTCCTTTTATTTCTTTTTCTTCTCTGATTGCTGTGGCTAAACCTTCCAACACTATGTTGAATACTAATGGTGAGAGTGGGCACCCTTGTCTTGTTCCTGATCTTAGTGGAAAGGGTTTCGGGTTTTCACCATTGAGAATGATGTTGCCTGTGGGTTTGTCGTATATGGCCTTTATTATATTGAGGTAAGTTCCTTCTATGCCTACTTTCTGGAGGGTTTTCATCATAAATAGGTGTTGAATTTTGTTGAAAGGTGGTCCTGCATCCATTGAGATGATCATATAGTTTTTCTCCTTCAATTTGTTAATGTGGTGGATCATATTGATTGGTTTGCATATATTGAAGAATCCTTGCATTCCTGGGATAAACCCCACTTGATCATGGTGTATGATCCTTTTAATGTGCTGTTGGATTCTGTTTGCTCGTATTTTGTTGAGGATTTTTGCATCTATGTTCATCAATGATATTGGCCTATAGTTTTCTTTCTTTGTGACATCTTTGTTTTGTTTTGGATCAGGGTAATGGTGGCCTCGTAGAATGAGTTTGGGAGTGTTCCTCCCTCTGCTATATTTTGGAAGAGTTTGAGAAGGATAGGTGTTAGCTCTTCTCTAAATGTTTGATAGAATTCGCCCGTGAAGTCATCTGGTCCTGGGCTTTTGTTTGTTGGAAGATTTTTAATCACAGTCTCAATTTCTGTGCTTGTTATTGGTCTGTTTATATTTTCTATTTCTTTCTGGTTCAGTCTTGGAAGGTTGTGCTTTTCTAAGAATTTGTCCATTTCTTCCAGGTTGTCCATTTTATTGGCGTAGAGTTGCTTGTAGTAATCTCTCATGGTCCTTTGTATTTCTGCAGTGTCATTTCTTATTTCTCCCTTTTCATTTCTAATTATGTTGGTTTGAGTCTTCTCCCTCTTTTTCTTGATGAGTCTGGCTAATGGCTTATCTATTTTGTTTATCTTCTCAAAGAACCAGCTTTTAGTTTTATTGATCTTTGCTGTCATTTCCTTCATTTCCTTTTCATTTATTTCTGATCTGGTCTTTATGGTTTATTTCCTTCTGCTAATTTAGGATTTTCTTTGTTCTTCTTTCTCTGATTGCTTTAGGTATAAGGTTAGGCTGTTTCTTTGAGATGTTTCTTGTTTTTTGAGGTAGGATTGTATTGCTATAAACTTCTCTCTTAAACCTGCTTTTTCTGCATCCCATAGGTTTTGAGTCATCAAGTATTCATTGTCATTTGTTTCTAGGTATTTTTTGATTTCCCTCTTTGATTTCTTCAGTGATCTCTTGGTTATTTAGTACTGTATTGTTTACCCTCCATATGTTTGTATTGTTTGCAGATTTTTTCCTGTAAATGATATCTAGTCTTATAGCATTGTACTCAGAAAAGATACTTGATACAATTTCAATTTTCTTAAATATACCAAGGCTTGATTTGTGACCCAAGATGTGATCTATTCTGGAGAATGTTCCATGAGCACTTGAGAAAAATGTGTATTCTGTTGTCTTTGGATGGAATGTCCTATAAATATCAATTAAGCCCATCTTGTTTAATGTATCATTTAAAGCTTGTGTTTCCATATTTATTTTCATTTTGGATGATCTGTCCATTGGTGAAAGTGGGTTGTTAAAGTCCCCTACTATGATTGTGTTACTGTCGGTTTCCCCTTTTATGGCTGTTAGTATTTGCCTTATGTATTGAGGTGCTCCTATGTTGGGTACATAAATATTTACAATTGTTATATCTTCTTCTTGGATTGATCTCTTGATCATTATGTAGTCTCCTTCTTTGTCTCTTGTAATAGTCCTTATTTTAAAGTCTATTTTTCTTATATGAGAATTGCTACTCCAGCTCTTTTGATTTCTATTTGCATGGAATATCTTTTTCCATCCCCTCAGTTTCAGTCTGTATGTGTCCCTAGGTCTGAAGTGGGTCCCCTGTAGACAGCATATGTATGGGTCTCGTTTTTGTATCCATTCAGCCAGTCTGTGTCTTTTGGTGGGAGCATTTACTCCATTTACATTTAAGTACTTATCGATATGTATGTTCCTACTACTATTTTCTTAATTGTTTTGGGTGTGTTATTGTAGGTCTTTTCCTTCTCTTGTGTTTCCTGCCTAGAGAAGTTCCTTTAGCATTTGTGGTAAAGCTGATTTTGTGGTGCTGAATTCTCTTAGCTTTTGTTTGTCTGCAAAGGCTTTAATTTCTCTGTCAAATCTGAATGAGATCCTTGCTGGGTAGAGTAATCTTGGGTTAGGTTTTTCCCTTTCATCACTTTAAATATGTCCTGCCACTCTCTTCTGGCTTGCAGCGTTTTTGCTGAATGATCAGCTGTTAACTTTATGGGGATTCCCTTGTATGTTATTTGTTGTTTTTCCATTACTGTTTTAATATTTTTTTTTTATTTAATTTTTGATAGTTTGATTAATATGTGTCTTGATGTGTTTCATCTTGGATTTACCCTGCATGGGACTCTCTGTGCTTCCTGAACTTGATTGCCTATTTCCTTTCCCATATTAGTGAAGTTGTCAACTATAATCTCTTCAAATATTTTCTCAGTCCCTTTCTTTTTCTCTTCTTCTTTTGGGACCCCTATAATTTGAATGTTGGTGTGTTTAATGTTGTCCCAGACGTCTCTGAGACTGTCCTCAATTATTTTCTTTTTTTTTTCTTTATCCTGCTCTGCAGTAGGTATTTCCACTATTTTGTCTTCCAGGTCACTCATCCGTTCTTCTGCCTCAGGTATTCTGTTATTGATTCCTTCTAGAGAATTTTTAATTTAATTTATTGTATTGTTCATCATTGTTTGTTTGCTCTTTAGTTCTTCTGGGTCCTTCTTGTATTTTCTCCATTCTATTTCCATGATTTTGGCTCATCTTTACTGTTATTACTCTGAATTCTTTTTCAGGCAGACTGCCTATTTCCTCTGCATTTGTTTGGTCTGGTGGGTTTTTGTCTTGCTACTTCATCTGCTGTGTGTTTCTCTGTCTTTATTTTGCTTAACTGACTGTGTTTGGGGTCTCCTTTTCGCAGGCTGCAGGTTCGTAGTTCCTGTTGTTTTTGGTGTCTGCTCCCAGTGCCTAAGGTTGTTTCAGTGGGTTGTGGAGGCTTCCTGATGGAGGAGACTGGTGCTTGTGTTCTGGTGGATGACAGTAGATCTTGTCTTTCTGGTGGGAAGGACCGTGTCCGGTTGTGTGTTTTCAGCTGTCTGTAACCTTATTATGATTTTAGGCAGGCTCTCTGCTAATGGGTGGGGTTGTGCTTCTGTCTTGCTAGTTGTTTGACAGAGTTTCCAGCACTGTAGCTTGCTGGTCATTGAGTGCAGCTGGGTCTTAGCATTGAGATGGAGATCTCTCAGAGAGCTTTCCCCGTTAGATATTGCATGGAGCCGGGAGGTCCCTGGTGGACCAATATCCTGAACTCAGCTCTCCCACCTCAGAGGCATAGGACTGACACACAGCCGGAGCACCAAGACCCTGTCCAGCCACATGCCAGAAGAAAAGGGAGAGAAAAAGAAAGAAGGAACAAAAAAATAAAATAATTAAATTATTTAATCTGCTGCTCCTGAGGCTGCTGGGAGAAATTTCCCTTTCTCTTCTTTGTTCACACAGCTTCCGGGGGTTCAGCTTTGGATTTGGCCCCGCCTCTGCATTTAGGTCACCTGAGGGCATCTGTTCTTCACTCAGACAGGGTGGGGTAAAAGTAGCAGCTGATTAGGAGGCTGTGGCTCACTCAGGCCAGGGGCAGGGAGGGGTATGGAATGCGGGGCAAGCCTGCAGCGGCAGAGGCTGGTGTGACATTGCAGCAGCCTGAGGTACACCGTGTGTTCTCCTAGGGAAGTTGTCTGTGGATCCTGGGACCCTAGCAGTGGCGGGCTGCACAAGCTCCCAGGAGGAGAGGTGTGGATAGTGACCTGTCCTTCTTGGTGGCAGCAGCAGCAGCCTTCGCATCTCATATGTACCTCTGGGGTCCGGGCTGATAGCCGTGGCTTGCGCCCATCTCTGGAGCTCCTTTAGGTGGTGCTCTGAATCTCCTCTCCTCGTGTACCCTGAAACAATGGTCTCTTGCCTCTTCAGCAGATCCAGACTTTTTCCCGGACTTCCTCCCAGCTAGCTGTGGTGCACTAGCCCCTTTCAGGCTGTGTTTACTCAGCCAACCCCAGTCCTCTCCCTGGGATCTGACCTCCAAAGCTGGAGCCTCAGCTCCCAGCCCCCACCCGCCCCGGCGGGTGAGCCGACAAGCCTCTCCAGCTGGTGAGTGCTGGTCGGCACTGATCCCCTATGAGGGAATCTCTCCACTTTGCTCTCTGCACCCCTGTGGCTGTGCTCTCCTCCATGGCTCGAGTTTCCCCCCTGCCTCCCCCGTCTCCGCCAGTGAAGCGGCTTCCTAGTGTGTGGAAACTTTTCCTCCTTCATGGCTCCCTCCCAGAGGTGCAGGTCGTGTCCCTATTCTTCTGTCTCTTTTTTTTCTTTTGCCCTACCCAAGTACATGGGGAGTTTCTTGCCTTTTGGGAAGTCTGAGGTCTGTCAGCGTTCAGTAGGTGTTCTGTAGGAGCTGTTTCATATGTAGATGTATTTCTGATGTATTTGTGGGGAGGAAGGTGATCTCCACGTCTTTCTCCTCCACCATCTTGAAGGTCTCTCTCCTCTATTTTGTTTTGTTTTGTTTTGTTTTTGCGGTACGCGGGCCTCTCACCACCGCGGCCTCTCCTGCCGCGGAGCACAGGCTCCGGACGCGCAGGCCCAGTGGCCACGGCTCACGGGCCCAGCCGCTCCGCGGCACGCGGGATCCTCCCGGACCGGGGCACGAACCCGTGCCCCTTGCATCGGCAGGTGGACCCCCAACCACTGCGCCACCAGGGAAGCCCTCTCCTCTATTTTTAATAACTAATATTTTTGTAGTACTCTTATTACTATAAGTGAACCAACATTGATACATTGTTATTAACTAAAGTCCATTCTGTGTTCAAATTTCCATAGTTTTTACCTAATGTCCTTTTTCTATTCCAGGATCTCATCGGGGATACTACATATTAAATTAGTTATCATGTCTCCTTAGGTTTATTATGGCTGTGAAGTTTTCTCTGACTTTCCTTATTTTTGAATGACTTTGAAAATTTTGAAGTGTTCAGGTTATTTTGTAGAATGCCCTTCAATTGGGATTTGAGTGATATTTTTCTTAGATTTTGAATGGAATAGTATTCTTTTGGGAGGAGGACCACAGAGGTAAAGTACCATTTTCATCACATATAGCAAGGGAACAAGATGGCATTACATCTGGTATTACAAGATGTTCCAGGATTATATTATATATTTCCTGATCCATTACTAGAATCAGCCATTTTTCCAAGGAGTCCTAGTTCCTTTTAATGGAGAATAGTATTAGAAACCAAGATGTGGTTGTTTGATTTGCTCTTTGATACAGAAGTGTCATTGCTTCTAGGTACCCTTAGCTGACAGAAGGAAATATATATGTGCATAGTAATTATATATATATATGTATCTATAAATATTTTTACATCTATTGCATAAATATATCATTAATTTTTTCCAGTTTTATTGAGATATAGTTGACATAACTTTTTATTAGTTTAGATGTACAACATAACGATTTGATATATGTATATATTGTGCAATGACTACCACATTAAATTTAGTTAACATCCATCACCACTTTTAGTTACCACTTTTTTTCCTTATAAGGACTTTAAAGATTTACTCTCTTAGCAACTTTCAAATATACAATACAATATTAACTAAAGTTACCATGATGTACCCTAAATCCCCAGAACTTATTTATAACCATAAATGTGTACCTTTTGACCACCTTCACCTAGTTTCCCCACACCCATCCCCACCTCTGACAACCACGAATCTGTTCTGTTTCTATGAGTTCAGTTTTTTAAGATTTCACGTATAAGTGAGATCATACAGTATTTGTCTTTATCAGTCTGACTTATTTCACTTAGCAAAATGTCCTTGAGGTCCATCCATGTTGTCACAAATAACAAGATTGCCTTCTTTTCATGGCTGAGTAATATTCCATTTTGTATGTGTGTGTGTGTGTGTGTGTGTGTGTGTGTGTGTGTGCGCGTGCGTGCACATGTATACCCACGTTTTCTTAATCCATTCGTCAATGGATACTTAGGTTGTTTCCATCTCTTAGCTATTGTGAGTAATGCTACAATGAAAACAGAGGTGCAGGTATCTCTTTGAGATAATGATTTCATCTACTTTGAATATAAACCCAAAGTGGAATTGAGGAGCTCATTCATTTTTGCATTGAATAATATTTGATTCTTTGGATGTACCACAATTTATTTATCTGTTTACCTACTGAGGGATATTTTGGTTGTTACCAAGTTTTGACAATTATGAATAAAGCTAATATGATATGTATCCATGTTCAGGTTTGGTACTGGTCTAATTGAAATTAGTTGAGTATATATACTTAGAAGTATGATTGCTTGTAAGACTATTTGACTTTGTAAGGAAATACCAAACTGTTTTCCAAAGTGGTTGTACCATTTACCATTTCCACCAACATGGAATGTGAGGTCTTATTACTCTGCTGCTTTACCAACATTTGGTATTTTCAGTTTTTTTTAAAAAATTTTAGCCATTCTTTTTGTTCCAGCTTTAGTGATATATTATTGACAAATAAAATTGTATATATTTAATATGTACAACTCAGTGTTTTGATATACATATACACTGTGAAATAATCACCACACTCAAGCTAATGAACTTACCAATGACCTCACATAGTTACCATTTTGTGTGTGGTGAGAACACTTAAGATTAACCTCTTAGCAAATTTCAGTTATACAATTTAGTATTGTTAACTCTAGTCACATTGCTGTACTTTAGATCTACAGAATCTATTCATTTTGTATTATCAACAGTTTTTTTCCTTTGACCAACATCTCCCCATTGCCCCATCTCCACTTACCCCCAGCTACTGGCAACCACCATTCTATTCTCTGCTTCTGAGTTATACTCTTAGAGTCCACATACAAGTGAGATCATAAAGTATTTTTTGTGTGTCTGGCTTATTTCACTTAGCACATAATGTCTTCTAGGTTCATCCATGTTGTCACAAATGACAGAATTTTCTTCTTTATGGCTGTTTTCAGTTTTCTCTTATATATACAGCTCAGTCACACAATTTCTTTATTCATTGGTTAGTAGACACTTAGGTTGTTTCCATATCTTGGCTATAGTGAATAATACATCTATGGACATGGGGGTGCAGATATCTCTGAAATATACTGATTTCTTTTCATTTGAATATATACCCAGATGTGAGATTGCTAGATCATATGGTATTTCTACTTCTAATGTTTTTGAGGAGCTTCCATACTGTTTTTTTTTTTTTACATCTTTATCGGAGTATAATTGCTTTACAGTGGTGTGCCGGTTCCATACTGTTTTTAATAGTGGCTGTACCAATTTATATTTCCACCAATAGTTTACAACTGTTTCAATTTCTCCAAATCATTAACAAAACTTGTTACCTCTTGTCTTTTTGATAATAGCCATTCCAACAGGTGTGAGGTGATATCTTTTTGTGGTTTTGATTTGCATTCCTCTGGTGATTAGGGATGTTGAGCAACTTTTCATGTACCTATTGGCCAGTCATATGTATTCTTTGGAAAACAATTCTATTCAGGTTTTCTCCATTTTTTAATCAAGTTATTTGTTTTGGATACAAATCCTTTCACAGGTATGTATTTTGCAAACCTTTTCTCCCAGTCTGTGATTTGTCTTTCTGTACTTTAAACGGTCTTTCACAGAGTACAAGTTTTTAATTTTAATAAATTCCAGCTTATCAATTTTCCTTTCTTTGTACTGTTTCTGTTGTATTTGAAAACACTTAACCAAACCCAAAGCCACTTAGATTTTATCTTTGTTTTCTAGTAGAAGCTTCATTTTTTTGAATTTTATATTTAGATCTATGATCTATTTTGAGGTAATTTTTGTGAAAGTTGTAAGTTCTGTATCTAGATTTATTTTTTTGCATGTGAATGCCCAGTTGGTCCATCACAATTTGTTGAAAAGACTATCCTTTTCCCACTGAATTGTCTTAGGTCTTTTGTCAGAGACCAGTTGACTATATTTGTATGGGTCTACTTCTGGGCTCTCTATTCTGTTCCTTTGGCCTTTGTGTCTACACTTTCACTAATATCTCAGTGCTCTGATTATTGTAGCTTTATAACAAGACTTTTAATCTGCTGATGAGAGTCATCCAACTTTATTCCTCTTAAATTGTTCTTAAGTAACGTGTTGGCATTGTAGGTCTTTTGCTTCTTGATATACACTTTAGAATCAGTTTGTAATGTATTTATCTGGCCTTAGCTTTAGGGTAGTCCTGGACTTATATAATAATTTAGGAATTATTCCTTCTGGTTCTATTTTATGGAAGAGATTATAGAGAAATTGTAAGACTTCTTTATATATTTGGTAGAATTTAACAGTGAAACCATACAGGACTGGTGCTTTTTTTCTTGGATGTTTATTAATTATGAATTCATTATTTTAATAAATATAAGCATATTCATATTATTTATGTCTCCTTGTGTGAGTTTTGGTAGTTTGTGTCTTTCAGGGTATTGGTCAGTTTCACCAATGTTAACAAATTTGTGAGCATAGAGTCATTTTTGTATTGAAGTATTACCCTTTTAATGACCATGCAATCAATAGTGCTGACCCAACTCTGTTTCTGATATTGGTAATTATGTCTTCTGTCTTTTTTCCTTGGTTGCTTGGCTTGAACTTTATCACCTTTATTGATCTTGTCAAAGAATTTGCTTTGGATTTCCATGGTACTTGCTATTGTTTTACTGTTTTCAATTTCATTGATTTCTGCTATAATTATCATTATTTATTTTCTTCAGCTTGCTTTAGGCATAAATTGTTCTTCTTTCTGTAATTTCTTAAGGTGGAATATTAGATTATTGATTTTAGATCCTTCATCCATTTGAATACATGAAACTAATGCTATTAATTTCCCTCTAACCACTGCTTTCACTGCATCCTACGCAGTTTGATAAGTTGTATTTTCATTTATTTTAAGGTACTTTTAAATTTCTCTTGAGACTTCTTTGACCTGTGTGTTATTTAGAAATGTGTTCTTTAATTTCCAAATATTTGGAGAATATTTTCTACAAATGGTGCAGGAACAATTGGACATGCACATGGAAAAAGTGAATGTAGGCACAGGCCTTATGCCCTTCACAAAAAATTAACTCAAAATGGATCACAGACCTAAATATAAGATGCAAACCTATAAAACTCATGGAAGATAACACAGGAGAAAATCTAGGTGACCTTGGGTATGGTAATGACTTCACGTACAACACCAAATGTATGATCCAGAAAGAAAGAATCAATAAGCTAGACTTTATTAAAACTAAAAACTTCTGCTCTCTGAAAGACAGTGTCAAGAGAATGAAAAGACAAGCCATGGACTGGGTGAGCAGAGTTGCAAAAGACACATCTGATAAAGGATTGCTATCCAGAATATTCAAAGAAGTCTTAAAATCCAACAATAAGAAACAATCTGCTTTAAAAATGGGCCAAGGACCTTAAGAGATACCTCACCGAAGAAGATATTCAGATGGCAAATAAGCATGTGAAAAGATTTGCCACATCATTTTTCATCAGGGAAATGCAAATTAAAACAATAAATACCACTATACACCTATTAGAATGGCTAAAATCCATAACACTGACAACAAATGCTGGTGAGGATGTGGAGCAACAGGAATTTTTATTCATTGCTGGTGGGAATGCAAGATGGTACAGCCCTTTGGAAGACAGTTTGGTGGTTTCTTACAAAACTAAAAATACTCTTAACATACAATCCAGCATTCATGCTCCTTGGTATTGAAAGAGTTGAAAATTACGTCTACACAAAACCTGCAGACAGGTGTTTACAAAAACTTGGAAGCAATATGTCTTCTAGATAAATAAACAGTTATCTATCCAGAGAGTGGATTATTATTCAGTGCTAAAAGGAAATGAGCTATCAAGCCATGATATGACATGGAGGAAGCTTAGATGCATATTACTAAGTGAAAGAAGCCAATCTTAAAATGCTACATACTGTATGATTCCAACTATATGACATTCTGGAAAACACAGAACTGTAGAGAAGGTAAGAAGATCAGTGGTTTCCAAAAGTTGGGAGAGGGTGTGAGTTGAATAGATGGAACACAGAGGACTATTTGGGCATGAAAATATGCAGTATGATACCATAATGATGGATGAATGTCATTATACATTTGTCTAAATCCATAGAATATACAACATTAAGAGTTAACCCTTAATGTAAACTAACGACTTTGCGTGATTATGATTTGTTAACGTAGGTACCACAGTTGTAACAGGTGTACCAGTCTGGTGGGGGATACTGAGAATAAGGGAGACTCTCTCTGTACCTTCCTCTCAATTTTGCTGTGAACCTAAAACTGGTCTAAAAAAGTCTTAATTTTAAAAAAGCATATTTGTTAAAAGACAAAGTATCATGGTATTTAAGGGCATATTTTTTTATGAACAACAGATCTAATTTTAAGACTAGTCTCTGTCACTTATTAGCCTTGTGACTTTGGTCAATTTGCCTCTGTGACTCCATATCCTAGTGGTGATCTTTAAAATGTATTATATTATCAAACTCATGGGTGGTTATAAAAAATAAATATATAATGCATGTGAAACATAGTGATGAGCACATACTGAGTATTTAATTAATCTTATTATTATAGAATACTGTGATTTATTTCTTAGAATAATACATTTACAATAAATTTTTATGTTAGAACACAGGGCTGATGGTCCAAGTTTATATTCTACAATAAAATACAATTTTCAGTAATTCGGATACAACTAGAACCTAGGAGAACCAACTTATTGACCAGAAGCCACCAAAAAACTGCCAAAAGATGGCACTTGAGCCAAACTCCAGAAAGGAAGCCTTTCTTAAAATCTGGCATTGGTTTCAAAATTACGTACTGAGTAATCTTTCCATTAAATTAATTGTGAAGTGTGTTTTAATAGAAGGACTTGCACATTGCCAGGATATTTGAATTTGGCTACAAAGATACTAACAATAATCTTCAAGTCTAAAAATCCTCATTAGCAATAAATAAGAAATCCCAAACTCACATGTTCTTGCATATTATTACTTCCATATAAATACATATAATTTGGTAAAGAATCAGACTTAGGAAATAGTTTCCCAGATTTACATGCTTCCTGTTTTATCCATCAAATAATAACAACATCTTGTCTTGCCTCAAGTACTTGGTGTTTGCTTAGTAAAGGCTAATAGATAATCATCCAAAATATTTGCTAAACTTGGCAGATGACTCATTAGAAGAAAATGAAGATCTACTCATTTTAATAATACCAAAGTGTGTCAGTTTTGATAAGTTAGAAACTATAAATGAGTCCTTTAGGAATGTTTCCTCAATATATAGTCAAGCTCTATGTATAGGTTTGATTTTATATAGGGCATGAAATGTTTGAGAAGGTGTGTGTCCTCTTTAAAATTTATATATTTTATGACTCCTTAATACTTTTAGATAAATCTCATATTTAACTTATGAATAAATGTCAAGGACCGCTTTTAAAAATATTTTGCATGCTAAAACTGGGAAATTTTTCTGCTATATCCTTGATATATTAGCATTTTTATACTTTTAAGCATGTTTTACCTTTTAAAATCATGTGCTATAGTTGCTTCATGTTGGGGACTTTATTATAGTTTTCATATACACTCCCTGTTCATTCCAGATTTTAATGATTGTTCTGTATGTACATTGTCAGATATTATAGTAATTGTATAGTATTCTGTACCTCTTATAAACATCATGTAATGTTAGTTTTACAGGTAAAATTTAATGATCACCAACAATCCATAAGCTGATATCTCTTCAATAATTTTGGAGAATTTGTCTGAATTTCTCTAGTATATTTCTCAAGAAAGGCTCCACGGAAATCCCAAGATACAGAAAATCCAGGAAAATTACAATGAATATTGGGGTCCCCTTAAAAGAATTTAGGAATAAACTTAAATAAGCCCCCGCTGCCCAAATATAGTACAATTTAATCAATAATAAGCAATAACTATGTTTTATAGAAACATATAAATATGCTTAAATCTATGAGTTTAAAATGACATTCAAAAAGTCCATCATTGATCACCTTTGGAAGATGCTAGGTATTTCAATTGAACTCATGTATCTCTTTCTATCCTTTGACTTTCAAACAACAAATACCATTATATTTAGAGTTTACTTCTTTTAAATAAAATGTAGTTGGGTCATTAAAAAAATCTATTCTGCCAATCTTTGTCTTTTAATTGATATATTTAGACTATTTATCATTCGTATATTTAGGGCTTAAGACTGCCATTTTTATTTGTTTTGTGTTTGATACCTCAGTTTTGTATTCCTCTGTTTCACCTCTCACACTTTCTTATGGGTCACTTGAACATATTTTAGAATTTAATTTTGACTTATCTGTTGAGTTTTTTTTTAGTTTATTTCTTTGTATAGAATATTTAGTGGTTTCTGCAAATATTACATTATAAATATGTAACTTATAGTCTGCTGATATGAGCATTTAACAAGTCTAGGTAAAGTGTAGACAACTTACCTCCATTTAATTCCCTTAATTCTCTATTTAGAACATTCTTTTCTTAAATATACTTCTCCACATACACTGAGAACTGCACTACACAGTATTATAATATTTTATTCAATCTCTAACATAATTCAGTAAGCTCAAGAGGAGGAAAGTATATTGTATATACTCATATTATTGATATTTCCATTGTTCTTTCTTTCATCCTGATAATCCTGGATTCCTTCTATTTCATTTCCTTTTTTTGTGTGAAGAACTTCCTTTATCCATTTACACACTGTTTCTCCTCTCCTGTGACATCAATGACATAGGTGCTAGCTCTCTTGTTACTGTCCCACAGGTATTTGAGGCTCTGTTCATTATTTTTTTTAGTCTGTTTTCTCCTATTTTCACGTTTGGAAATTTTATTTATCTATCTTTAGATTCACTGATTATTTCCTCTGTCATCTCTACTGTTGAGGCCTCCCAGTAAGTTTTTTTTTAAATTTTGGTTATTGTATATTTCATGTTTCTAATTTTTTGCTTGGTTCTGTTTTGTAACTTTGATTTCTTTGATAAAATTTTCTGTTTTCATTTGTTGCAAAAGGATTCATAATTGATTTCTTAAACATTTTTATCACTGTGGAGTCAAAATTCTTTTCGGATAATTACAGTATCTGATTCATCTTGGTGTTGACATCTGTTGATTGCGTTTTCTCATTCAAGTTGTGATTTTCCTAGTTTATGGTATGATGAGAGATTTTTGTTTGTGTCCTGGACATTTTGGGTATGATGTTAGGAAACTCTGGATCCAATTTAAATCTTCTATTTCAGCAGGCAGTCACCAAGTTTAGGTTTAGCACATGGGTCCTGGCCTACTTTTGTGGGCTGTGGTTCAAATGACATTTAGTTTTTAGAGCCTTGCAGTGCTATTCTGGTGTGCTTCATTTTTATGCTACATGCATGGCCCTCTGAAAACTTGGGTGGTATTCCAAACTTTCAGTTCTGAAACTTTTTGACATGCTTATTCTAAAGCTTTATGTGTGAGTTGGTCAGGGGTCTGCCTAGTATATTCTTAGAGTTTTAAAGAATTCTTTTTTCCAGCTCTCCTCTGAGATCTCCCCCTTCTAGTTGAAAAGGTGAGAGATACTTGCCTTCCATTGCCTCATATTGAGGTGGGGAGTGACAAAATGCAGACCTCCTTACTCAGTTGTTGCTGTTAACACTGACAATGGATAAAAGTGTTTCTCTGGGCTGACTGCTTCCAGTGACTGAGGGTCAAGGTCCAGATTCCCTACTCTGTCTCCACAGATACCATGGTGGGAAATGTTAGGGTGATCTTAGGTTCTAAATATTGTTGTGATATGTTTTGATAATGTATATGTAAGGTTCATACGACCACATTTTAATACTTATACTTTAATAAACATGTATTCTACAAGGAAGTTAATTCGGAGCGTTCCCTGTTATGTAATTGGCCTGAGACACAGCCTGATTTAGCTATCCCTGTTCCTTTATAAAGCTGAATTCTTAATGGTTTGGAATTGTTAAAGCTTGCTTCTATTACACATCCAGTCTGAAATCCCTGTGGAAATATATATAATACATATATCCCTGAATTTATTTATTTATTTTTTTAATCCCTGAATTTAAACAGTAGATGCTGAATAAACAATAATAGCAGTGATTTAAAAGAAAGAGAAAACTTGGGGTTAGTTCAGTTTCATCATTCTATGTGATGTGTGTTTTTTTAATTGAAGTATAGTTGATTTACAATATCATGTTAGTTTTGGGTTTACAACATAGTGATTAGTTATTTTGGCAGATTATATTCCATAATAGATTATTACAAAGTAATGTGTATAATTCTTCATGCTATACAGTATATCCTTGATGGTTATCTATTTTATATATAGAAGTTTTTTGGTTTTTTTTTTTGCGGTACGCGGGCCTCTCACCGCTTCGGCCTCTCCCGCTCCGGAGCACAGGCTCCGGACGCACAGGCCCAGCAGCCACGGCTCACGGGCCCAGCTGCTCCGCAGCATGTGGGATCCTCCTGGACCGGGGCACGAACCCGTGTCCCCTGCATCGGCAGGTGGACTCCCAGCCACTGCGCCACCAGGGAAGCCCAGAAGTTTGTATTTCTTAATCCCATACCCTAATCCCACACCCCTGCCTTCCCCCTCCCCTTTGGTAACCACAAATTTATTTTCTATATCTTTTGGTCCATTTCTGTCTTACATATATATTCATTTGTATTATTTTTCAGATTCCACATATAAGTGATATCATACAGTATTTCTCTTTGTGTGATTTATTTCACTAAGCATAATATTCTCTAGGTCCATCTATGTTGATGCACATGGCAGCAATTCATTCTTTTTTATGGCTAATATTCCATTGTGTATATACACCACATATTCTTAATCCAATCTTCTGTTGATGGGCACTTGGGTTGCTTCCATGTCTTGGCTATTGTAAATAGCGCTGCTATGAACATTGGGGCGCATGTATCTTTTCGAATGAGTGTTTTGGGGTTTTTTGCAGATATATACCCAGGGATGGAATTGCTGGATCATGATACTTCTACTTTTAGTTATTTAAGGAAGCGCCATACTGTTCTCCATAGTGGCTACACCAAATTACATTCCCACCAACAGTGTACAAGCGTTCCCTTTCCTCTACATCCTCTCCAAAATTTCAAAATTGTAGACTTTTTGGTGATAGCCATTCTGACAGGTGTGAGGTGATACCTCATTGGTTTAGATTTGCATTTCTCTACTAATTAGTGATGTTGAGCATCTTTTCATGTGCCTATTGGCCATCTGTATGTCTTTGTGAAAAAAATGTCTATTCAGGTCTTCTGCCTATTTTTTGATTGGGTTGTTTTTTTGATATTGAGTTGTAGAGTTGTTTGTATATTTTGGATATGAACCCCTTGTTGGTTGCATCATTTGCAAATATTTTCTCCCATTCCATAGGCTTTTTCATTTTTCCAATAGTCTCCTTTGATATGCAAAAGCTTTTAAGTTTAATTAGGCCCCATTTGTTTATTTTTGCTTTTATTTCTTTTACCTTAGGAGACTGATCCAAGAACACATCACTATGATTTATGTCAAAGAGTATTTTACCTATGTTCTCTTCTAGGAGTTTTATGGTTTCAGGTCTTACATTTAGGTCTTTAAACCATTTTAAGTTTATTTTTGTATATAGTGTGAGGGAGTGTTCTAACTTTATTGATTTACATGTAGCTGTCCAGTTTTCCCAGCACCACTGTTGAAGAGACTGTCTTTCTTCCATTGTATATTCTCACCCCCTTTGTCATAGATTAATTGACCATAGGTGTCTGGGTTTAGTTCAGGGCTCTCTATTCTGTTCCATTGATCTATGTGTCTGTTTTTGTGCCAGTACCACACTGTCTTGATTACTGTAGCTTTGTAGTATAGTCTGAAGTCTGGGAGGGTGATACCTCCAGTTTTGCTCTCTTTTCTCAGGATTGCTTTGACAATTCAGGTCTTTTGTAGTTCCATTTAAACTGTAGGATTATTTCTTCTGGTTCTGTGAAAAATGTCGTGGGTATTTTGATAGGGATTGCATTAAAACTGTAGATTGATTTGAGTGCTATGGCCCTTTTTAACAATACTAATTCTTCCAATCCAAGAACATAGCATATCTTCCCATTGCTTTTAATCATCTTCAATTTCCTTCAGTGTTTTATAGTTTTCAGAGTATAGGTCTTTCCCCTCCTGGTTGAGTTTATTCCTAGGCATTTTATTTTTTTGATATGATTTTAAATGGGATTTTTTTACTGTGTCTTTTTGGTATTTCATTCTTAGTGTATAGAAATGCAACAGATTTCTGTATGTTAATCTTGTATCTTGCAACATTGCTGAATTCATTTATTAGTTCTAATAGTTTTGGGGTAGTGACTTTAGGGTTCTCTGAACAGAGTATCATGTCAACTGCAAATAGTGACAGTTTTACCTCGTCCCTTCTAATTTTGATATCTTTTATTTCTTTTTCTTTTCTGATTGCTGTGGCTAGGACTTCCAACACTATGTTAAATGGAAGTGGCAAGAGTGGGCATCTTTGTCTTGTTCCTGAATTTAGTGGGAAGGCTTTTGGCTTTTCACTGTTGAATATTGTGTTGGCTGTGGGTTTTAAGTTGTTTTTTTATCTAAGTGAATGCATTTGTTTAGAATTCTGTGAAATTGTGTCTTGTGACTTTCTTACAATATTTCTCCCTTATCAATGTTATTTCTCCTTTGTCATTTATTATTTTTTTATTTGTGCTATTTCTCCCTTCTTGCTTGATAATGGTAGGTTGTAGTTTGTTCATGTTAGCTTTTTCTAGACATTTCTCTTGCTTAAAGTATATAATTGGGTCTTAATTTGTGGGCAAATTGGAAAAAATATGTTTATTTTTAGATATTAGTTAATCCTATTCATATGTATTGATATAACTGATATATTTGGTCTTAAATTTTCTAAATATTTATAATTAAGTATATTTTTACCATTCATTTTTATTTATATAGTGTGAATTATTTGCTCTCTGGTTAGTCAATTCTTTATTCATTTATTTAGGAAGGTTTGTCAAGAAGGAATAAATTTTCCTCTAACCTTTCTAGTTCTTCTGGCTGGTCTAAGAACTAAATTGACATGAGACAGATTAACAGGAGAAAATCAAACAAAAGTTTAATAACATACATACATGGGTGAGACCCAGGAAAACTGAGTAACTCAACAAAATGGCCAAAACCCTCACCTCAAATACTATCTTCAGCTAAAGATAAAAGAGGATGTATGGGATAGTGGTTTGGGACTTCAAAGGGGAGGAAGGCAATTCATATAGAGGTGGAAAAGCAAATGTTTGGTAAACAAATATTTGCTGAGCCATGAAGAGACAATGGAGCACAGACTGGACTCTGATGTCTAGACCCTGCCAAATTTCCCCCACCACATTTAGCCCATATTCTTTGCAGATATTTCTGGCGATACCTCTATTCTGGAACAGACCCTTTAAATTATTTAGGCAGCTAAGGGGTAGGTGAAAAGAAAAACTTCCTGAACCTTCTTTTTCTTAAAAATACTTAGCCTAAATTAACACTCATGCCAAAAAGACACATTTTCAGGTTACAAATATTTCTCCCCTGCAGTCACATCTTTGAAACTTCTCCAAGAAGTTTCATAGTCCAGAGGCTGAGTTTGTAGATTGTTCCGCTCATTGAACTAGACTCTAAGTCCTGAAAATAGATCTGTCCACTTAAATTCATTTTAGGATGTGGTGATGCAGGTGGGCTCTCAAAGTTAGGCCTATATTGTGTAAGCAAGCAGTCAGGTATTTAATAAGAGGCATTTCTATGGAAACAAGAGAAAACAAAGGTTAATATATGGAGCAAATTATAAACCAGTTTCTGAGCTTGGTGGGGAGCCAGTCAAGATTTCTAGATGTCAGGATCAAAGCATCTTTTGCAGTTTGAAATGTCTTCGATGATGTCATTGGGTGTTCAGGTAAACCTTCTGAGTGGCTTACATATCAACCGACGTGAAGATTGTCTAAACGTGGGCTACTGTGGTGATTTAAGTTTATATCAAGTTGTTCAGCTTCAGTTTACAGGGCTTCAGGAAAAGGGCAGCTTTAGTTCTCAATGATGCTGTTAAAAGAGGGAGAAAAATAAAAAATGTTTGGAGAGTTGTAGCCAAATATTTGAGGAAACTAGAAGATTTCAGGATCCAGTCCAGTTTACAGGTTAAAAAACTAAAACCTCAAACACAATTAACAGATCTAGAATCTAATATCCACAAGTGTGTATTATAATTTATATCAAAACAATTTTTTTCTCTAAAATCACCGTTAATTACCAAAGATAGCTTAGATCAGCTAATTTGTTTGCAAAATAAGTATAGTTTAAAAAAAACTTGGCCCCATTTTTTACATAAGTCCAGCAAGAATAGTGATTGACCACATAGGTTCTTTTAAATCTGCTTCATTGGAATTTTTAATATGGAATTTCCAGATTGAACTTTTAAATGCCTCTTGAGGCCAGGAAACCAAGTCAAGAATTTTCCATCAGACTCACCTGTAATGCCTATAGATATGAGTGAATTTCCTCTCAAGATCCCTAAAATATCCTGAGGTTCTTGCACCTGCCAGGAAGTGACCTTCTTAACCGGTAAGGTTGTTGGGAACACTGTAAGCAAGGTACCAGGATGTTTTTGCCAAGGGGCTTTATTGGCTTCATAAAGTCAATCTTAGCCCCTTGAAGCTGTCTGGTCATATTTGAGTCAATTCATATCTGTCTCAAATATGACATTCCAATCAAAGTCTTGGTAATATAACCAGTGTTTCCAATTGTGTCCCGTTACAAAGAGAACAGATTCTTAATGAACTTATATCAATAACTAAACTATACTGCCATGAAAGTAAGAATACTCAAGTTTCTGAATTCTGGAAGGATCATGCAGGGAGAAAAAGATAAATGTTTCAATTTTATCTTACAAAGGTGTAATTTGCCAAATTGCTGTAAGATAGCATAAGAGGAAAGTTTTCCTTATATCTTGAAAACAAAAATTGAAATACAAGTATTACTTCAGATAAAAAGTCATAAATATTATAATCATATTCATCAGTTCATTCAGTCCTATGTAATTAATTCTTGTTGATCTTGATCTTTTGTTAGCAGTTTTATGAGGATAGTTTTTCCATTAGAGTGAATTTGTGTGTATACCCAGCATGTAACACAGCCCCTGTCCTGGAGAAAGGGGTACTCAATCCACATTTGTTAAATGACCCCAGCATCCTGGCTTTGCCTTTTTTTTTTGCGGTACACGGGCCTCTTACTGTTGTGGCCTCTCCCGTTGCGGAGCACAGGCTCCGGACGCGCAGGCCCAGCCGCTCCGCGGCACGTGGGATCTTCCCGGACCGGGGCATGAACCCGTGTCCCCTGCATCGGCAGGCGGACTCTCAACCACTGTGCCACCAGGGAAGCCCAACCCATGTTTTTTAGATGTATGTTTTTCAGAACAAGGCAAAGTGCCTGTGATTATGTGTGAATCAGAAGGCTGAATTATGAGGAACTGTGGTAGAACATACAGATTTTCAAAATACCAACGTTGAAATAGCATGATGTGTAAAACAAAGCTTTGGGGAGTATATCAAATGACAGATACTGCCTTTAATTAGCATTATGATTATACTTTATATCCTATTTAGCCCTTGAGTCTGGAGTCTGCATCCTTCATTCATAAGCATAAGCTAAATGGTCTATGAGAATATACGGATCTGGAAACAGAACTAAAGTTCAGTTCTATAAGCCTCCTCAACCATTAGCTGTAGATTCTCTCACCACTGGGATTTTCTCAGTGGACATTCTGTTACCAGCACTTCACTGAATCTCATCTGGCCTTGATGATGCCTTCTAAGCAGTAGAGTATAAAGAACAGGCATTGGCACAGGCAGACATTGACACTCTTTTCCTTTCACTTACTGGTAGTGGTAAAGAACTTAAAATTTTGAGTATTTTCTTTACTTATAAAATTGGTGTAATAATGCCTACTTCATAGCAATGTCATAGCTATTAGGAGCTAAATGAATGACAATTTCTAAGGTCACCACCTCATTCTATGGACACCGTACTATGGCCTGCTCCATTGCTTCCTCCTGGATGGTACAGCCATCCTGTGCCCTAGCTCAGTACTCATTTCACCACTCTCAGCAAGCCATCTTTGCACCAAAATTGCATACTGTATTCGGTACCTATTAGATTTCTTTCCAACTCTCAACAATTTATTTTTGTTTGAAACCTTTTCCTTCAATCTTTCCAAGGGGTGGGCTACAGGTAAATCCACCCTCATGATGTAACCATCTCCAAAAGTACCAACCTACTAATACCATCACCTTTGGGGGGTTAGGATTTCAACAAATAAATTTGGGGGGTGGGGACACAAAAATTCAGGAAATAGCATGTGGTATACTGCAGAATAGTAAGTAAGTCGATCTAGTTTTTGTTTAGGGCATTAAAAGGAGACAGAGTGACAAGGGCAGAGACAAGATGATGGAGTAGAAGGACAGGAGGTCACCTCTTCTCATGAAAACACCAAAATCAAAACTAACTGCTGAACAACCACTGACAAAAAAAAACACTGGGAGCTACCAAAAATGATATTCTACAACCAAAGACAAAGAAGAAGCCACAAAGAGATGGTAGGAGGGGCACAATCATGATAATATCAAAACCCATACCTGCCAGGTGGGCGACCAACAAACTGGAAAAGAATTATATTGCAGAGGTTCTCCTACATGAGTGAAACTTCTGAGCCCCACATCAGGCTCCCCAGCCTGGGGATCTGGCATCTGCAGGAGGAGCCCCCAGAGCATCTGGCTTTGAAGGCCAACAGGGTTTGATCACAGGAATTCCTAAGGACTGGGGGAAACAGAAACTCCACTCTTGGAGGGTACACACAGAGTCTTGTGTGCACCAGGACCCAGGGGAAAAGCAGTGACCTCCTGAGCCTGGGTCAGACCTACCTGCTGGTATTGGAGGATCTCCTGTGGAGGTGGGGGGCAGCTGTGGCTCACTATGGGGACAAAGACACTGGTGGCAGTAGTTCTGTGGGATACTCATTGGCATGAGCCCTCCTGGAGCCTGCCATTTTCTCACCAAGACCCAGCCCCACCCAACAGCCTGTAGGCTCCAGTGCTGGGAGTGCAGTACCCCAGGGCCTTTAGAGACGAATTCTATCAAACATTTAGAGGAGAGTTAACACCTATCCTTCTGAAAATATTCCAAAAACTGCAGAGGAAGGAATACTCCCAAACTCATTCTATGAGGTCACCATCACCCTGATACCAAAACCACATAAAGATACCACAAAAAAAGGAAAATTACAGGCCAATGTCACTGGTGAACATAGATGCAAAAATCCTGAACAAAATACTAGCAAACGAACAGAATCCAACAGCACATTAAAAGGATCATACACCATGATCAAGTGTGATTTATCCCAGGGATGCAAGAATTTTTCAGTATCCGCAAATCAATCAGTGTGATGCACCACATCAACAAATTGAAGAATAAAAAGCGTATGATCATCTCCATAGATGCAGAAAAAGCTTTTGACAAATTTAGCACCCATTTATGATTATAAACTCTCCAGAAAGTGGGCCTAGAGGGAACATACCTCAACATAATAAAGGCCATATGTGACAAACCTACAGCTAACATCATACTCAACAGTGAAAAGCTGAAAGCATTTCCTCTAAGATCAGGAACAAGACAAGGATGATCCACTCTCGCCACTTTTATTCAACATAGTTTTAGAAGTCCTAGCCACAGCAATAGGTGAAGAAAAAGAAATAAAGGGAATCCAAATTGGAAAAGAAGAAGTAAAACTGTCACTGTTTGCAGATGACATACTATACATAGAAAGTCCTAAAGATGCTACCAGAAAACTACTACAGCTCATCAATGAATTCAGTAAAGTTGCAGGATACAAAATTAATACACAGAAATCTGTTGCATTTCTATACACTAACAACGAAAGATTAGAAAGAAATTAAGGAAACAATCACATTTACCACTGCATCAAAAAGAATAAAATACATAGGAATAAACCTACCTAAGGAGGCAAAAAACCTGTACTCCGAAAACTGTAAGATGCTGATGAAAGAAATCAAAGATGACACAAACAGATGGAAAGATATACCATATTCTTGGATTGGAAGAATCAGTATTGTAAAAATGACTATATTACCCAATGTGATCTACAGATTCAATGCAATCCCTATCAAATTACCAATGGCATTTTTCACAGAACTAGAACAAAAAATCTTAAAATTTGTATGGAGACACAAAAGACCCCGAATAGCCAAAGCAATCTTGAGAAAGAAAAATGGAGCTGGAGGAATCAGGCTCCCTGACTTCAGACTATACTATAAAGCTACAGTCATCGAAACATTATGGTCCTGGCACAAAAACAGAAATATAGATCAATGGAACAGGATAGAAAGCCCAGAGATAAACCTATGCACCTATGGTCAATTAATCTACAACAAAGGTGGTAAGACTATACAATGGAGGAAAGACAGTCTCTTCAATAAATAGTGCTAGGAAAACTGGACAGCTACATGTAAAAGAATGAAATTAGAACATTCCTTAACATCGTAACCAAAAGTAAACTCAAAATGGTTAAAAGACCTAAATACAAGACCTAATACTACAAAACTCTTAGAGGAAAACATAGGAAGAACACTCTGACTATAAATCACAACAATATCTTTTTTCGATCTGACTCCTAGAGTAATGGAAATAAAAACAAAAATAAACAAATGGGACCTAATCAAACTCAGAAGCTTTTGCACAGCAAAGCAAACCATAAACAAAACAAAAAGGCAACCCACACAATGGGAGAAAATTTTAGCAAATGATGCAACTGACAATGGATTAATTTCTAAAATTTACAAACAGCTCATAAAGCTCAATATCAAAAGACAAACAACCTAATCAAAAAATGGGCAGAAGACCTAAATAGACATTTCTCCAAAGAAGACATACAGATGGCCAAGAGGCACATGAAAAGATGCTTAACATTGCTAATTATTCAAGAAATGCAAATCAAAACTATAATGAAGTACCACCTCACACCAATCTGAATGGCCATATCAAAAAAGTCTACAAACAATAAATGCTGGAGAGGGTGTGGAGAAAAGGGAACCCTCCTACCCTGTTGGTGAGAATGTAAATTGGTACAGGTTCCTTAAAAAACTAAAAATCAAGCTATCATGTAATCCAGCAATCCCACTCCTGGGCATATATCCAGAGAAAGTCATGGTTTGAAAGGATACATGCACCCCAATGTTCATTGCAGCACTATTTACAAGAGCCAGGACGTGGAAGCAACATAAATGTCCATCGACAGATGAGTGGGTAAGAAGATATGGTACATATGTAGAATGGAATATTACTCAGCCATTAAAAAGAATGAAACAATGCCATTTGCAACAAGATGGATGGACCTGGAGACTATCACTAAGTGAAGTAAGTCAGACAGAGAAAGACAAATATCATAATGATATCTCTTATATGAGGAATCTAAAATAATGATACAAATGAACTTATTTACAAAACAGAAACAGACTCACAGACATAGAAAACAAACTTATGGTTACCAAAGGGGAAGGGCAGAGGACAGGATAAATTGGGAGATTTGGATTGACATTATACACACTACTATATTTAAAATAGATAACCGATCAGTACCTACTGTATAGCAGAGGGACCTCTACTCAGTATTCTGTAATAACCTAAATGGGAAAAGAATTTGAAAAAGATATATGTATAACTGAATCAGTTTGCTGTACACCTGAAACTAACACAACATTGTAAGTCAACTATACTCCAATATAAAATAAACATTTTTTAAAACAAGGAGACAGAGCAGGTGGTCTAAAGGAGTTACCCAGAAACACACAAGGATGGATTAGAGAGAACACTGATTACATACGACCTAACATGCTGCATGGCAGACACAAAGTCAAAGACTGGGGGGCAGGAACCTAGATTATGGATGTTTCTGGAATATCAGTGTAGTTAGGAATTCTTAGAGGTATCCCCATTGCATTTTTCTATTCCAACAATTTTCTAGGAGAGACCATGAATCATCCCAGGGAGTCAGTCACCTGTGTTAGTATGTAACACAATAGTTGGTTTTCCAAAATGCAGCAACAGTTAAGTACCTCTTCTTTCTCTTGTGAAAGATGGGGACCCAGTTGATCAACATTGTATTCTTCCTAGGATTCAAATATGCCTGGCCATATCTGGAAGACTGGTGAGACCAGCCCACAGGGTCGATTTGCAGGATAGACTGAATCACCTTCTGGGAAAGAAAACTCACTTTGAAGAGGATGTCAGGTCAGACCCACAAGATTTTACTTCTTTAGTCCTTAGTCATCAAAGAGAGGGATGCTTCTGAGCATAGTTTAGTCGCTGTTTCTCATTCTCATTACTCAGATTTACACAGGTTTTATATGGTCAACTTCGTAGTGAGAGAGGAGGGCTGCAATTAAAAGCAGAAAATTTGTGTAATTTAAATCTTTGTAATGTGTTACAGTACAAGGTGTAACTGCTGTGGGATATTGTGAGTCAAGGTGGAGAGAGAAAAGGTTTTATCTGCAGGGTGGCTACCAAACATGAGACAGAGGAGGGAACAGAAATCACTTGTTCTCTGTTATTTTGATAGATGACATTATGAAGCCATAGAAAGCTAAATAATGCCCTGATGTTTTGAAGCAGTTTCCGAAACAAGTAGTACATGTTTCTTAAGTTTACACAATTAAACCATTACTATCTGTCATAGTATTTCAAATGACAATCTGTGAACTCTTGGCAGGCCAGAGATATATTATTGTGGGTCTGCAAATTTTCTCTAAGAAATTTTTATTTTGTGTTTTTCCATTTTCATGATCTACAAAATTATAATCACACTCTGGATCAACTAGATGAAATACTCTGGAACTAAGCCATGTCACACAATTTTATTAATTGTATGATATTTTAGTTGTGGATTCATGGAAAAAGGGAGGTATACTGAGTATTAAAATAATGCATTTGAGCCAAGCATGAACCAAATTATGTCACACAGTCTAATTTAAAATTTCACAGAAGTTCGAATGGAGAAAAGCTGTAAGAAATTGAGTTGCCACAAGACACAAAGTAGTATAGCCATGTTGAATATGAAATTAATATTGTGAATTTGAATTTTATTGGCTATGTGAATATGGTTTTATTTAATTTGTAAATATGTCTCAGTTTTATAGGTGTGTAAGAGCTATGAAGTTGAGAAGTTTATTCTTAGCTTTTATGATTGTGCTTATTTAGCCATTAAAAAAAAGTCATCACCTTGGGTCTGAGGAGATATTTTCCTTGCAGTGAGATTCAGATATCGTTCAAGTTTGGGGAAAATTGAAAACAAACACTGGTCTCTGAGAAATTCATAGTTTTAAGTATTTCAGAACCACCTAAGGCAGGGACAACGCCTTGGCATCACTAAACCCAGCGTAACACTAGCCAAACTTTATGGCACCTCATTCTGCAGTTATAAGGAAGAAAAATCTTTAAGAGATTTGACTGAACAATGCCAACTATTTTTTAATGAGATTGAAGTGATGAATTTCTGTTAGAACAATTTTTAATGTTTTTATAATTCCTTCTTGAATCATTTTCACATATAACAATATATCAAGTATCTGTGAGGCCGTGTACCATAAGCTGTCCAATTTAGGAGGTAGAGGCACTACTGTTTTGTATATGACAAAAATGAGGCTGAGAGACATTAAGTTGTCTAAGGTGATGTAGAAAGAGGTATGCCGACAGTTTTAAGTTTTCTGATCCCAAGTCCACTGAACTTTCCACGCATGACACTAGCTCCTTCTGATCATATACTTCCTTCTTTCCAAAAATTCGCGTAGCATATGCAAATGGAACTTTGTCCAGGATTGTTTATGTGCAGCCGGTTGGATAATCTCTCCTTCAATTAGACACCGCAGGACTTGGGCTCTGAGTCCTTCTAGTTTCTCAAATAGGTTCACATTTATCCACTGCCATTTTTCTTGCCTTTCATGAATAGTAGCACATATTTCTAATACTACAAGGCCATTTAAAATATACCCCTTCTGACGTGAAACAGGCAGAATTATGTGAGAGAACTTCAGTTATCAGAAAGAAAATGGCAATAAAGCAACATCCAGGATACTGAGAATTTAAGTTAAAATCATTTACCAAAACAAATCAGCCTTCGTAAAAATATAACAGCTCTGTCTTCTTTTGTATCTAGCGGCATTTGAGTAGCAAAATACTAGGCTTTTCAAAGATAGTAACAGGAGTTTGTAAAGAGGGTCCAGCAAGTTTTATAATATACTTGCCATTTTTCCTTGACTAACTCATTGATTGAAATAATGCATGTAGCAATGTCAACAGCTATGACAAGTTTAATTGGAAATTGCCATAAAAGTTTTGCCTAAAATTTGAAAGTTATCAACTTGTAAAAAATACATTGTCACAATTGAATAAGATGGAAGGAAAAGCAAATACTTTCTTGAGGAGAAAAGGCTGAAAAGAATAAAGAACAAGAAAATGCTCTAGATTTTCAAACATTTACAGAAGCAACGTCTTACCAGAACTTCTTTCCTATTACTTTAAAAATATTTATTTATTTATTTATTTTGGCTGCATTGTGTCTGTGTTGCTGCGGGCAGGCTTTCTCTAGTTGCAGCGAGCGGGGGCTACTCTTCGTCGCTGTGGGTGGGCTTCTCATCACAGTGGCCTCTCTTCTTATGGAGCACGACCTCTAGGTGTGTGGGCTTCAGTAGTTGTGGCATGAGGGCTCAGTAGTTGTGGCTCACAGGCTGTAGAGCTCAGGCTCAGTACTTGTGGTGCACAGGCTTAGTTGTTCCACGGCATGTGGGATCTCCCCGGACCAGAGCTTGAACCCGTGTCCCCTGCATTGGCAGGTGTATTCTTAACCACTGCACCACCAGGGAAGTCATCCTATTACTTTTTAATTACCATTATTGATCTTAGGCCTATTTTAGTTTGGTGCATGAAAATCCTAAAGGAAAAAAGCCCCCCAAATTTGGATTTTTAGCAGCTAAACATTCTTTAATGTCATTTACTTCTATTACTTGCATTTTAAAGAAGTGTATGTCATATCATGAAGGATGCACTGTTACATATAAAATATATGCAGCATGATATAGACAAAGATTCTCTGAGGAAAATAAAATGGAAATAAATAGAAAAAGAAAATGCTTTGAACATATTGAGTGAATTTTTTTCAAACATCTTTATTGGAGTATAACTGCTTTACAATGGTGTGTTAGTTTCTGCTTTATAACAAAGTGAATCAGCTATATATATACATACAACCCAATATCCCCGCTCTCTTGCATCTCCCTCCAGTCCTCCCTATCCCACTCCTCTAGGAGGTCACAAAGCACTGAGCTGATCTCCCTGTTCTATGTGGCTGCTATCACTAGCTATCAATTTTACATTTGGTAATGTGTGTATATTCATGCCACTCTCTCACTTCGTCCCAGCTTTATCCTTCCCCCTCCCCGTGTCCTCAAGTCCATTCTCTATGTCTGCATCTTTATTCCTTTCCTGCCCCTAGATTCTTCAGAACCTTTTTTTTTTTTTTAGATTCCATATATATGTGTTAGCATATGGTATTTGTTTTTCTCTTTCTGACTTACTTCACTCTGTATGACAGACTCTAGGTCCATCCACCTCACTAAAAATGACTCAATTTCGTTTCCTTTTATGGCTGAGTAATATTCCATTGTATATATGTGCCACATCTTCTTTATCCATTTATCTGTCAATGGACACTAAGGTTGCTTCCATGTCCTGGCTATTGTAAATAGAGCTGCTATGAAAATTGTGTTACATGACTCTTTTTGACTTATGGCCTTCTCACGGTATATGCCCAGTAGTGGGATTGTTGGGTCGTATGGTAGTTCTATTTTTAGGTTTTTAAGGAACCTCTGAGCTGCTTGTAAATTTTGGAGATTAATCCTTTGTCAGTTGCTTCATTTCCAAATATTTTCTCATCATTCTGAGGGTTGTCTTTTGGTCCTGTTTATGTTTTCCTTTGCTGTGCAAAAGCTTTTAAGTTTCATTAGGTCTCATTTGTTTATTTTTGTTCTTATTTCCATTCTCTAGGAGGTGGGTCAAAAAGGATCTTGCTGTGATTTATGTCATAGAGTGGTCTGCCTATGTTTCCCTCTAAGAGTTTCATAGTTTCTGGCCTTATATTTAGCTCTTTAATCCATTTTGAGTTTAGTTTTCTGTATGGTGGTAGGGAGTGTTCTAATTTCATTCTTTTACATGTAGCTGTCCAGTTTTCCCAGCACCACTTATTGAAGAGGCTGTCTTTTCTCCATTGTACATTCTTGCCTCCTTTATCAAAAATAAGGTGACCATATGTGTGTGGGTCTATCTCTGGGCTGTCTATTCTGTTCCATTGATCTATATTTCTGTTTTTGTGCCAGTACCATACTGTCTTGATTACTGTAGCTTTGTAATATAGTCTGAAGTCTGGGAGTCTGATTCCCCCAGCTCCGTTTTTCTTTCTCAAGACTGCTTTGGCTATTCGGGGTCTTTTGTGTTTCAATACAAATTGTGAAATTTTTTTTGTTCTCATTCTGTGAAAAATGCCATTGGTAGTTAGTTTGATAGGGATTACATTGAACCTGTAGATTGCTTTGGGTAGTATAGTCATTTTCACAATGATGGTCCTTCCAACCCAAGAACATGGTATATCTCTCCAAATGTTTGCATCATCTTTAATTGCTTTCATCAGTGTCTTACAGTTTTCTGCATACAGGTCTTTTGTCTGCTTAGGTAGCTTTATTCCCAGGTTTTTTTTTTCTTTTTGTTGCAATGGTAAATGGGAGTGTTTCCTTAATTTCTCTTTCAGATTCTTCATCATTGGTGTATAGGAATGCAAGAGAATTCTGTGCATTAATTTTGTATCCTACTAGTTTAGCAAATTCATGGATTAGCTCTAGTAGTTTTCTGATAGCATCTTTAGGATTCTCTATGTGTAGTATCATGTCATCTGCAAAGAGTGAAAACTTTACTTCTTTTCCAATTTGGATCCTTTTCTTTCTTTTTCTTCTCTGATTGCTAAGGCTAAAACTTCTAGAACTATGGTGAATAACAGTGGTGAGAGTGGACAAGCTTGTCTTGTTCCTGATCTTAGAGGAAATGCTTTCAGTTTTTCACCATTGAGAATGATGTTGGCTGTGGGTTTGTCATATATGGCCTTTATTAAGTTGAGGTAATTTCCCTCTATGCCTACTTTCTGGACCGTTTTTATCATAAATGGGTGTTGAATTTTGTCAAAACGTTTTTCTGCATCAATGAGATGATCATATGGTTTTTCTCCTTCAATTTGTTAATATGGTGTATCACATTGATTGATTTGCATATATTGAAGAATCCTTGCATTCCTGGGATAAACCCCACTTGATCATGGTGTATGATCCTTTTAATGTGCTGTTGGATTCTGTTTGCTAGTATTTTGTTGAGGATTTTTGTATCTATGTTCATCAGTGATATTGGCCTGTAGTTTTCTTTCTTTGTGACATGTTTGTCTTGTTTTGGTATCAGGGTGATGGTGGCCTTGTAGAATGAGTTTGGGAGTGTTCCTCCCTCTGCTATATTTTGGAAGAGTTTGAGAAGGATAGGTGATAGCTCTTCTCTAAGTGTTTAATATAATTTGCCCGTGAAGCCATCTGGTCCTGGGCTTTTATTTGTTGGAAGAGTTTTAGTCACAGTCTCAATATCTGTGCTTGTGATTGGTCTGTTTATGTTTTCTATTTCTTCCTGGTTTGGTCTTGGAAGCTTGTGCTTTTCTAAGAATTTGTCCATTTCTTCCAGGTTGTCCATTTTATTGGCATAGAGTTGCTTGTAGTAATCTCTCATGGTCCTTTGTATGTCTGCAGTGTCTGTTGTTACTTCTCCTTTTCATTCCTAATTCTATTGATCTCAGTCTTCTCCCTGTTTTTCTTGATGAGTCTGATACTGGTTTATCAATTTTGTTTATCTTCTCAAAGAACCAGCTTTTAGTTTTCTTGATCTTTGCTATTGTTTCCTTCATATCTTTTTCATTTATTTCTGATCTGATCTTTATGATTTCTTTCCTTCTGCTAACTTTGGGGTTTTTTTGTTCTTCTTTCTCTTATTGATTTAGGTGTAAGGTTAGGTTGTTCAGTTGATATGTTTCTTGCTTCTTGAGGTAAGATTGTATTGCTATAAACCTCCCTCTTAGAACTGCTTTTGCTGCATCCCATAGGTTTTGGGTTTTGTTTTCATTGTCATTTGTTTCCAGGTAGTTTTTGATTTCCTCTTTGATTTCTTCAGTGATCTCTTGGTTATTTAGTAGTGTATTGTTTAGCCTCCATGTGTTTTTATTTTTTACAGATTTTTTCCTGTAATTAATTGATACCTAGTCTCACAGCATTGTGGTCAGAAAAGATCCGTGATACAATTTCAATTTTCTTAAATTTACAAAAGCTTGATTGTGACCCAAGGTATGACCTGTCCTGGAGAATACTGAGTGTATTTTTAATACTCACCTATTTAAGTGCAGTCAATGCAAAAGAGAGTATTGTTAATTAATGTTTCGAAAGGGGAAACAAATAACAAAGGCAGAGTTATCCTTTTTTTTCCAAAATTAAACATTTTCAGAAATCTGACATCATTGACTGCAGTTATTTGTCATGTAGGGAAAGTAACAAACCAGGCTGTTATTAATTTCAATCGTTTTTAGTGAATTCATAGATTTTAAGTGAGCCATAGAACTTGAAATGCATTACCTTGTAAATCAGTTTGTGGAACTGTGAATTGTTGAGTACAACCTCACTGTGTCACAAGCTAATTAGCTGCACTTTTCTCTTTTTGCATCTATTTTGGAGTTAGTAGACTCCCCCCACCACCATTTTCCCTTCCAGTTTCAGTGTGGAAGGAAACACTTGCACATTTTCCTAGAGGAATGAAATTGACACAACCTTTTGGAGGTCAATTTGGAAATACTTTTATTTATTTATTTATTTTGGCCATGGCATGAGGAATCTTAGTTCCCTGACCAGGATGGAACCCATGCCCCCTGCAGTGGAAATGCAGAGTCTTAACCACTGGACCACCAGGGAAGTCCCTGGAAATACGTTTTGAACATGGTAAAAATTTACACATGACCACTCATGTGCTACTTGCTCTGAACTCTTAAGCCGTCTCAGGAGTGGCAGCCTCTGGGAACATACATTAAATTTACACATTCTAAGTAACTGAACATCCCCCAAGGTTTAAAAACTACTGTTTCAGGTGAGCTTAGGTCCTTTGTAGTTAAATGGTCAAACTTTCCAGGTTTATTCCACTTCCTCTTCCTGTTTCTGTGAGTGGTATCTGGACAAGGGAAAATTTATATAGCGTTATGGAAGCACCAGAGGAGAACTTCTGGATCAGGAGTTACCTTCCTCTACTAACCTCTGGTTAAGATAGAGCTCACTGCTTCTGGTTTGGGGCATATGGTTTTTTCTGTTTTTTCTTCATCTGCTGCTGCAGTGTCTGCAATTAATATAACACGGGGTTTTCTCTTGATAGAGAAACGTACAAGGATTTCTAGAAAAATCAGCCAATTCTTGCTTACTAGGCTTCTCATCTTGGTTCTTGTTGATGTGGCTGATCCTGATACTCACTGGTATCCTCCATCTAGACTTCAGCTTTGGGATATCCACCCTGGAACCTCTGTAATGTACACTCATGACCTTTTACCATCTTGATCCCAGAGAGAGTCATACGCACTCAATTATTACATACCTTCTACTTGCTATGCAGGGTCTGTCTCATGGGATCCTCTGGACCTCTTTTACGTGTGGTGAAAACTGTGGGAAAATTGAGGAGGGGACCTTTCCAGACCCTCTTTTACTAAGTACATGAAATCACCATTCCTCCTCTATTACAGCCACTCCAGCTTTGTATTGGGAAGGTGTGAAGCTATTTCTTCCATAGTTCCCGAGGGGAAAAAGATTTTTAAAAAAAAATCCTACACTTATACTTTCAGCTGTTCCCTGTCTTTTAAAAATTATTATTATACTACTTTGTCCCCCTCTATGCACCTACCACTTCCACTTAAACACAAGGCCAGGGTTTAGGGGATGGGAGCATTAAACACTATTTCAATGATACATACACTATATTCAACAGAGTCCCTCCCTTTTTGGCTCTTTCCACGTTCCTCACAGCAAGTTTTTTTTTTCCCCATTTTTGTACGATAGGAACTTATGTCATATTCTGTCTTCTTTACCCTACAGTTTATAGTAAACCTCTATGCTTAGATCCAAGGTTTATTCTTCATATACAGAGGAAAGTTTTCAGATTCTGAAAATCTCTCTCTCTCTCAAAAACAAACATCATGGTTAAAAGAATATTATCTCCATTTGCATTAAACCACTAGCTGAGCTATAGTTTTATTTTTCAAGGTAGTGTCTCATATCCACCAGAAGCAATGAATTCAATTAAGTGAGTAGGTAAGGAACCTCAACACTACAAGACTTAGAAAATGCAGAATTTGAGAAGTATTACTTTTTAAAATTATTAACAAATTTGCATTACTCAAACTTAAAAATCTGTTCACATTCTTTGCCTCAGTGTACCCCCAAAAGCACTATATACATGTGTAAAAACTAAATATACAAGGACGTTCATTGCAGCATTGTTTGTGATGACTAAATATTAGAATAACCAAAATAGCCATGAACTGGTCACTAAGTGTTATGTTATATCCATAGAATGTAATAATATAGAAAAATTTGAAAGAATAAAGTAGATATATATGTAGTTATAGGTAAAAATCTCCAAGAGTATTAACTTAAAAATCAATTTTCACAAAATATGCATAGTCTGCACCGAAATATTTTTCTCTGGGGGTGGTATTACCAGAGTTTTTCAGTTTCCCTGTTATATATTCTTATACTATTTGCATTTTTGGGTTTAATTCAAAAATACTTCTTATATAAAACGGGTATCAGAGTATATCTCAAACCAATAGTCAGTATGACTTTACTGAGGAAATGCTAGTGGCATTCTTATTAAATCCAGGAAGAAAATGGTAGTCATGTCATTACTACTTTATATATTTCAGAATGAATTAGACAAAATAATAAATGGAACAGAGTTCAAAGGTAGAATTATTAGAAGGGTAGAAAAGAAATTATCAGTGTTTATAAATGATATGTTTGCCTGTAATAATAAATAGGATTACCAAACAAGCTATTGAAACTAAAAAGATCAGTAGAGTGGTTAGTTGTAAAACAAAAATATAAAAATCAATGGCTACCCTGTAAAAGAGCAACATGCAATTTCAAAACAGATAAGCCACTCAGAATATCAACAGCATATACAAACTACTGAAGAGAAGAATTAAGAGAAAATGTGAAAGTTTTAGAAAAAGAAAATATTTTGAAGAAAAATATGAATACAGGAAGATAAAACTATAAAATATTCTATGGCTGCTCACCCTGCTGCCCTGCCACGGCTGTTTACCCTCACCATTGTACCCCGCACGATCAGGACGTTACTTAAGAGTGCTCTTAAAAGAACACATGGTGTGTGGCTGACAGGGTCTTGGTGCTCTGGCTGGGTGTCAGGCCTGTGCCTCTGAGGTGGGAGAGACAAGTTCAGGACATTTGTCCACCAGAGATGTCCTGGCTCCACGTAATATCAAATGGTGAAAGCTCTCCCAGAGATCTTGATCTCAATACTAAGACGCAGCTCTACTCAAAGACCAGCAAGCCACGGTGCTAGACACCCTATGCCAAACAACTAGCAAGACAGGAACACAATCCCACCCATTACCAGAGAGCCTGCCTAAAATCATAATAAGGTCACAGACACCCCAACACACAACACCAGACGCGGTCCTTCCCACCAGAAAGACAAGATCCAGCAATTCACAAAGAAAGAAAACTACAGGCCAATATCACTGATGAACATAGATGCAAAAATCCTCAACAAAATACTAGCAAACAGAATCCAACAGCACATTTAAAGGATCATACACCATGGTCAAGTGGGTTTTATCTCAGGGATGCAAGGATTCTTCAATATATGCAAATCAATCAATGTGATACACCATATTAACAAACTGAAGGAGAAAAACCATATGATCATCTCAGTAGATGCAGAAAAAGCTTTCGACAAAATTCAGTGCCCAACTATGATAAAAAACACTCCAGAAAGTAGGCATAGAGGGAACTTACCTCAACTTAATTAAGGCCATATATGACAAACCCACAGCCAACATCATTCTCAATGGTGAAAAACTGAAAGCATTTCCTCTAACATAAGGAACAAGACAAGGTTGTCCACTCTCCCCATTTTTATTCAACATAGTTTTGGAAGCACACAGCATTCAGAGAAAAAAAAGAAATTTAAGGAATCCAAATCAGAAAAGAAGTAAAGCTGTCACCGTTTGCAGATGACATACTATACCTTAGAGAATCCTAAAGATGCTACCAGAAAACTTCTAGAGCTAGTCAATGAATTTGGTAAAGTAGTACCATACAAAATTAATGCACACAAATCTCTTGCATTCCTGTACACTAATGTTGAAAAATCTGAGAAATTAAGGAAACACTCCCATTTACCATTACAACAAAAAGGAGGAAATATATAGGGATAAACCTACCTACGCAGACAAAAGACCTGTATGCAGAAAACTATAAGACAGTGATGAAAGCAATTAAAGATGATGCAAACAGATGGAGAGACATACTATGTTCTTGGATTGGAAGAATCAACATTGTGAAAATGACTATACTACCCAGAGCAATGTACAGGTTCAATGCAATCCCTATCAAAGTACCCATGGCGTTTTTCACAGAAGGAGAACAAAAAATTTCACAATTTCTATGGAAACACAAAAGACCCCAGATAGCCAAAGCAGTCTTGAGGGAAAAAAAAACGGAGCTGGAGAAATCAGACTCCCTGACTTCAGACTATACTACAAAGCTACAGTAATCAAGACAGTATGGTACTGGCACAAAAACAGAAATACAGATCAATGGAACAGGAGAGAAAGCCCAGAGATACACCCACACATATATTGTCACCTTATTTTTGATAAAGGAGGCAAGAATATAAAATGGAGAAAAGACAGCCCCTTCAAAAAGTGGTGCTGGGAAAACTGGACAGCTACATGTAAAAGAATGAAATTAGAACACTCCCTAACACCATACACAAAAATAAACTCAAATGGATTAAAGACCTAAATGTAAGGCTAGCCACTATAAAACTCTTAGAGGAAAACATAGGCAGAACTCTCTATGATATAAATCACAGCAAGATCCTTTTTGACCCACCTCCTAGAGAATGGAAATAAGGACAAAAATAAACAAATGGGACCTAATGAAATTTAAAAGCTTTTGCACAGCAAAGGAAACCATAATCAAGACCAAAAGACAACCCTCAGAATTGGAGAAAATATTTGGAAATGAAGCAACTGACAAAGGACTAATCTCCAAAATTTACAAGCAGCTCATGCAGCTCAATAGCAAGAAATCAAACAACCCACTCTAAAAATGGGCAGAAGACGTAAATAGACATTTCTCCAAAGAAGATATACAGATTGCCAACAAACACATGAAAGGATGCTCAACATCCCTAATCATTAGAGAAATGCAAGTCAAAACTACAATGAGGTATCACCTCATTCCAGTCAGAATGGCCCTCATCCAAAAATCTACAAACAATAAATGCTGGAGAGGGTGTAGAGAAAAGGGAACCCTCTTGCACTGCTGGTGGGAATGTAAATTGATACAGCCACTATGGAGAACAGTATGGAGGTTCCTTAAAAACCTAAAAGTAGAACTGTCATATGACCCAACAATCCCACTACAGGGCATATACCCAGAGAAGGCCATAAGTCAAAAAGAGTCATGTAACACAATGTTCATTGCAGCTCTATTTTCAATAGCCAGGACATGGAAGCAACCTAAGTGTCCATCAACAGATGAATGGGTAAAGAAGATGTGGCAAATATATAATGGAATATTACTCAGCCATAAATACAAACGAAATTGAGTTATTTGTAGTGATGTGGATGGACTTAGAGACTGTCATACACAGTGAAGTAAGTTCGAAAGAGAAAAACAAATACCGTATGCTAACACATATATACGGAATCTAAAATATATATATATATGTTTA
>NW_020175438.1:49258-94011 GCF_003031525.2 Neophocaena asiaeorientalis asiaeorientalis | reverse complement strand
ACGAACTGAGAGAGTGGCATGGACATATATACACTACCAAACGTAAACCAGATAGCTAGTGGGAAGCAGCCGCATAGAACAGGGAGATCAGCTCAGTGCTTTGTGACCACCTAAAGGGGTGGGATAGGGAGGGTGGGAGGGAGGGAGACACAAGAGGGAGGGGATATGGAGATATAGATATAATAATAGCTGATTAACTTTGTTATACAGCAGAAAGTAACACAACATTGTAAAGCAATTACACTCCAATAAAGATGTTTAAAAAACATTTTATGTTACTAGATAAGAATTTGTTAGCCTGAGAAGATGTCCGTTAATAAGTTGATGTACATTTGGTTTGTCTGCAAATTAATTTAAAGGTTAAATGTACTTCTAAACAGTATCAGATTGATGTATATGGATATATGAAAAATAACTCAGCCTCACGAGCAAGTCAGTAATTCTTCAATATGGTAAACAAAGTTCTTATGGATTTGGCCCTATCTCACTTAATTCACCTCCCTTCCCTCAGGCACAAAGATGTTCATTAAAAAATAATGAAATTAATTTATCCAAAGCTATGTAGTGCTTTGTACATATATCGGGAACATTAATAATAAAATTAAGTTTTGTGGATAGCTAGTTCTATGGTAAACCTTGCTTTACATGCATTATCTTATTTGATCTACACAGTGATCCTATAAAGGATAATATTGTCTTTATTTTTGAGATTAGGAAACAGACTAGCAAAGATGCTTAAATTGGCTCTACTAGTAAGCAGAGAACCTAGAATTTAAATAGCATCAAATATGGCCTTCAATAGTCATATATTTCAGAAACTTGTATATAGACATATGATTGGCTGTTATTCAACCTTTAACATAATCTTTTCTTTTTCCTTAAAATACTGCCAACATTCTTCCTACTCTTTATTCACCATTATGGATATAGGAAACAAATTTATTTAATAATTAATAAATATTACGTTTAGTGGTATTACAGAGAACTACAGTCTGTGGCGGATACCCAAACACTGAATAAACGTGGGTGAACATTAGTAGATAGTATTTGAATAAGGTAACAGTCATATCTCCCAGAGAGGTTAACAGCACTACCAAAATCACGTGAAGAAATTGCCAACTTAAGCATTTGTTTTGCTTCCCAAATGTGTTATTTTTTGTAACACCACTCACAGGATTTGTATAAGGTATATGATGCATGTAAATGTATTGATATTTATTTTATTTGCAAGAATGACTCACTGTTAGCAGCAGATGGGGTCATGAACACACACCTATAACATGGCAACCGCTACAAGCAACATGGACTGATTGGATGGTGACCACTTCTCTCTTGACTTCAACCTTCAGCTCCACGTGTCAGCAAAACCTTACGGGGCAAAGCTCAATGGAATTCTGGCACAGACATGGTAAATCAGGGCAAGTGCAACTAACTCCTGTAACAGGACTAGCTCGTGCTCACTGATTGCCAGTCTCCTGCCTGCTATGGCCGACCTTTGATGAGTCCTTTGCCTTCTACCCTCTTCCCAGCGCTGACTAGTTCCCATTCACTTGGTGAGACCTCCTGAGCTCTGAATGCTGCTTCCCTCTAGTTGTTCCTTCTCAGGCTTCCCCCACACACTTCCCTGCCTTACCTACTGCCTACCTGGCCTTGGTCCCCCTGCTTAACTCCAAGACCCGAGCACTGCCAGCTCCCATTTCCATTGATGCCCTGTGTAACACACTGATGATAACTCACCTTACCTATGTGGGCCTTAATGGAAAATACATATATAAATAATATCTTAGGAAAAGGAACCCTCCTACACCGTTGGTGGGAATGTAAATTGGTGCAGCCACTATGGAAAACAGTATGAGGTTCCTCAAAAAATTAAAAATAGAGTTACCATATAATCTAGCAATCTCACTCCTGGGCATATATTCAGAGAAAAGTCTAATTTGAAAAGATACATGCACCCCAATGTTCACAGCAACACTGTTTACAGTTGTCAAGACATGGAAGCAATCTAAATGTCCATCAACAGAGGAATGGACAAAGAATATGTGGTACATATATACAATGGAATATTACTCAGCCATAAAAAAGAATGAAATAATACCATTTGCAGCAACATGGATGGACCTCGAGATTACTATACTAAGTGAATGAAGTCAAAGAAAGACAAATATCATTTGATATCACTTATATGTGGAATCTAAAAGATGATACAAATGAACTTATTTACAAAACAGAAACAGACTCACAGACTTTGAAAACAAACTTATAGTTACCAAAGGGGAAAGGAGGGGGGATAAATTAGGGGTTTGGGATTAACAGATACAAACTACTATATACACAATAGATAAACAAGGACCTACTGTATAGCACAGGAAACTATATTCAATATCTTGTAATAAACCATAATAGAAAAGAAAAAAGCAATAGCTTAAATCTATATATTGAGATAAAATTCTTAACATATTTCCATACAAATAACCCAAAGAAAGTTTAGCATTAGTTGTTTTCTTGTTGTTATTTTTTTATACTGCAGGTTCTTATTAGCCATCAATTTTATACACATCAGTGTATACATAATCTTTATGAAAACATTTATATTGTGTGAAAATGCAAATAATGTTGAGTAAATATACCAAAAGTTAAATTTTACATAATTCTCACTATGACCATACATTTATTGTAATAAATGCTAGTATTCACTACTAACATGAATTACAGGAAAAAAACATATCCGCAAATTAGCAATGTCATGTAAGAAAAAAATCTATAAAATCTAAAGTAGGATTTTTTAAAAAGTATAGGATGCCAGAATTTACACTTCCATCCATGAAGTGCTAATTGATATAGGCAATGCCCTTCTGTCATAAAAACTGGAAAACCAGAGAAAAATATATGAATAAGTGATTTTAAGACATTGCACAACTGGTAGTGCAGGACTGTGATTTCTGAGAAAAGGAAATCAAACAAGATGAGCCCTGTAGTTCGCACACCCTGTCTCCTAAAGGCATGTTCAAGGTCGCAGTGCAGAAGAGGGAAACCAAGCAGAGTCCTGGGGCTTTGCTGAGTTGAGACAGCTATCAGGGATTGAGGAATCCAAAGTGGCTAGAATTTGTAAGTAGAGTATTGGAGAGGAATGGGCTGCACAGAGAGAAACTTCACAACGCTAGAGAAACACCAGAGAAGAGTAGGCCGAATACTTGGCTGTACAGTGTGGTTATTACCGTTACAGGAACTGCCCATCACATTACAGTGAGTCAGATTCTACCTCCTTGGAATGTGCCCTTGGACAAAAACATTTGTCCTCTCTGCTCCTCAGATAGGTTTTATTGGTAAAGTGAGGATAAAACTAACTTTATCTCTCTGAAAAGATTGGTTGAAGTGTGAGACTTTTTTTCCTTCTAGTATTTTATAAAATTTTTAAAGGTTACACTCCATTTACAGTTATTACAAACTATTGGCTGTATTTTTTCCATGTTGTACAATACATCCCTGTAGCCTGTCTTACACCCAATAGTTTGTAGCTGTTAATCCCCTACCCCTAGCTTGCTTCTCCCCTCCCCGGACTGGTAACCACTAGTTTCTTCTCTATATCTGTGTCTGCTTCTCTATATCTGGTGCTTTTTGTTATATTCACTAGTTTGTTGTATTTTTTAGATTCCACATATAAGAGATATCATACAGTATTTGTCTTTCTCTAACTTATTTGACCTCATTCTGACTGGTGTGTGGTGATACCTCATTGTAGTTTTGATTTGCATTTCTCTAATGATTAGTGATGTTGAGCATTCTTTCATGTGTTTGTTGGCAATCTGTATATCTTCTTTGGAGAAATATCTATTTAGGTCTTCTGCCCATCTTTGGAGTGGGTTGTTTTTTTTGATATTGAGCTGCATGAGCTGCTTGTATATTTTGGAGATTAATCCTTTGTCAGTATCTTGGTTTGCAAATATTTTCTCCCATTCTGTGGGTTGTCTTTTCACCGTGTTTATGGTTTCCTTTGCTGTGCAAAAGCTTTTAGGTTTCATTAGGTCCCATTTGTTTATTTTTGTTCTTATTTCTATTTCTCCAGGAGGTGGGTCAAAAAAGGAAATTGCTGTTATTTATGCCATAGAGTGTTTTGTCTATGTTTTCCTCTAAGAGTTTTATACTGTCTGGCCTTACATTTAGGTCTTTAATCCATTTTGAGTTTATTTTTGTGTGTGGTGTTAGGGAGTGTTCTAATTTCATTCTTTTACATGTAGCTGTCCAGTTTTATTTGTGGTCTTTTTGATGATAGCCATTCTGACAGGTGTGAGGGGACATCTCACTGTAGTTTTGATTTGCATTTCCCCCATGATTAGTGATGTTAAGCATCTTTTCATGTGCCTGTTGGCCATCTGCATTTCCTCTTTGGAAAAATGTCTGTTCAGTTCTTCTGCCCAACTTTTAATCAGGTTGTTTGTTTGCTGTTGAGTTGTATGAGTTGTTCATATATGTTGGATAGTAATCCCATATCAGTAATATCATTTGCAAATATTTTCTCCCATTCAGTAGGTTGCCTTTTTGTTTTGTTGATGGTTTCCTTTGCTGTGCAAAAGCTTTTAAGTTTAATTAGGTATCATTTGTTTATTTTTGCTTTATCTCCTTTACTTTAGGAAACAGACCCAAAAAAATATTGCTGCGATTTGTGTCAAAGAGTGTTCTGCCTATGTTTTCCTCTAGGAGTTTTATAGTATCTGGTCTTCCATTTAGGTCTTTATCCCATTTTCAATTTATTGAAATTTATGATCTATTCTGTCCCATTTTTCTTTTATTTTCTTTCTTTCTTTCTTTCTTTCTTTCTTTCCTTTCTTTCTTTCTTTCTATCTATCTATCTATCTATCTATCTATTTATTTATTGCTGGATTGGGTCTTCATTGCTGCATGCGGGCTTTCTCTAGTTGCAGCGAGTGGGGGCTGCTCTTCATTGCGGTGCACGGGCTCCTCATTGCAGTGGTTTCTCTTGTTGCAGACCATGGACTCTACGCATGTGGGCTTCAGTAGCTGTGGCACGCAGGCTCAGTAGTTGTGGCTTGCTGGCTCCAGAGCGCAGGGTCAGCAGTTGTGGCTCACGGGTTTAGTTGCTCTGCAGCATGTGAGATCTTCCTGGACCAGGGCTCGAACCCGTGTCCCCTGCATTGGCAGGTGGATTCTTAACCACTGCACCACCACGGAAATCCCGATTCTGTCCCATTTTTCTATGTGTCTGTTTGTGCCAAAACCATGATTACTGTAGCTTTGTAGTATAGTCTGAAGTCAGGGAGTGTAATTCCTCCAGCTCTGTTCCTCCTCCTTGAGATTGTTTTGTATACAGCCCTCTTCTTCTCTTGTTCTTGGGGAAAAGAAGAGGTTGCTGGATACACATCCTTGAAGTTTGAGAGTGCCCATATGTAGAGATTAATACTTGCTTCTTTCCTGAAACTTCTGAAGGGGGAGGTTCACTGGAGTATCCCATGCCTTGGGGGGACTGTGAAGAGCTATAGTAGGGCTGTTTTCAGGGATGAAGAAAATGGGGGCACCCCCTCATTCCAGGCCCTTGAGCCCTCAGTGACCTCCAAAGACCCCAATGGTTATTGTGGCTTCAGGCAACATGGAGGGTGGGAAACCTGGGGCACAGGAATCCTTGGCCCTTATTAGGGCCTCTGACATTAGACTGAACCAGAACAAGCCTGGAGATATTTCTCTCCTTGACTCCAAGTTAACAGAGCCATAGTTTAGTCGGTCCTGGGAGAAAGGAGGATATTTGAAAAGGATATATGATTGGAATTTCAAGTGGGACTGGATTCTGGCAGTTCCCCAAAAAGTTAAACATAGAGTTGCTGTATGACCCAGCATTCTACTCTGTATACCCAAGAGAAATAAAAATATATGTCTATACAATATGTAAACATGAGTGTTCGTAGCAGCATTATTCGTTAATAGCCAAAAAGTGGAAAGAGCTTAACTGTCCAGCAGTTGGTGAATGGACCAATAAACTGTGTTCTATCCATATAATGGAATATAATTCAGCTTTAAAAAGGAATGAAGTACTGATACATGCTACAATATGGATGAACCTAGAAAACATCATGCTAAGTGAAAGAAGCACACATTGTATAATTCCATTTATATGAAATGGTCCTAATAGACAAATCCATAGAGACAGAAACTAATGAGTGGTTGCCTAGGACTGGGATTATGGAGGGAGGTAGATGGATGACTGGTAAAGTGTATGAGGTTTCATTTCAGGATGATGAAAATGTTTTTAAGTTGACTGTAATGATTGTTACACAACTCTGTACATATACTAAAATCCATTGAATGGTACACTTTAAATGGGTGAATTGTATGGTATGTAAATTATATCTGAAAATGCTGTTAGAAAACATGGAACTGGACTGAGTCATAATAAATGACCAGCAAATTATGAAACAAAAGACTGGTAGAGGGTATTGAACACCTCCTTTTCTCATCAGGTTCTCTGGTTGAAATGTAAACTCCAGGAAGGCAAGGACTTTGCTTTTTTCATTTCTGTGTTCACTGTGCCTAGAACTGTGCCTGACACATAACAGGAGAGTAGTAAATACTTATTGAATTAACTAATAAACTAGGATATTGAAAATAAAACACTTTAATGTCTAGCACTGGATTCAGTGAATATTCTGTAACTAGAAAAGGCAAATAGCATCAAAAGTTTCTTCAATTAAATTGAATGGAAATAGACTCTGCCATAGAACCCATGAGTTTTCAGAGTTTGGGAATACCTTAGTACTCCCAAAGGAGTAAAGGAAAGCCATTTTGCCTTGCCATCTTCTGCCTTCATGGGCCAAAATTATCTGTAAAAGCTTCCGGAGGCCACATCAGAGAGAAAAGAAAAAAGAGGGTTGCAGTTAGTTAAGGACAGATTTCTTCAAAGGTGCTTCTCTATAGGCATTTTCAAATGTAAAATATATGGAGTAATTGTTGTTTTTTTAGTAAATATACCATGAAATTCTGTAAAGAGAACTTCTACTTTTTTTTTTTTTTTTTGCGGTATGTGGGCCTCTCACTGTTGTGGCCTCTCCCGTTGCGGAGCACAGGCTCTGGACGCGCAGGCTCAGCGGCCATGGCTCACGGGCCCAGCTGCTCCGCGGCATGTGGGATCTTCCCGGACCGGGGCACGAACCCATGTCCCCTGCATAGGCAGGCGGACTCTCAACCACTGCGCCACCAGGGAAGCCCAGAACTTCTACCTTTTTTAAGACCTCACTTTTCTTTTTTTCTGTCACAATACTGTATGTAGTTATCACCAAAGCTGCTTATGGTTTATTTCAATCATATCTATTTTCTCTCTCTCTCTTCCTCTTCTCTCTCTCTCTCTTCCTCTTCTCTCTCTCTCTCTCTCTCACAGTGTAGGACTGGAATGCAGGACCGGATTCTGCATAGCATGTGGACATTGCCACACACAGCAAGATTGAATGGTGCTGACCGATGGGTCTCTCCTGATATCTACTAATAATCAAGCACTGCCACTTGAGCACTGCCAATGTTCTTTTCCTGGCCAAAGCCTCACAGTTTTAGTTTTGTAAATATAGAAATCAGTTAGATCAAAATTAATGAGATTTTGCTGCATTTACAAGCAATACCAGTAGTAACAGCTTAATCAATCACAGAGCCTGTGTCAGCCATAAAGATGAACAAAATAAACAACGTGTCTTATCTCTCCAATTAGAATCTCTGAGGTGAAAGCTCATCAATTAGAACAGGTACATGGTACCTAGCTCTAGACATACTGCATTTTCACCTCTCTCTCTTTCCTCTTTGAGGCCTGGCCTTGCTGTTTCCTCCTCCTGTAAACCCTCAGGTTTTCCTTCCCACAGGAGAGTCAGGAAATATTCACCAACCACTGTCCTGCTCCAGCTCTCCAGCATTCAAAATCAAACACAAGAGTATTCAAAATTGGCAAACCAAAAACAAAATAAAACCAGTATTATATTTATATACATTTATATAAAAATATAAATAATTAATGGCTTCATCACTGATATTGGCATTTTCCTTTAATAAATTAACATCAGTACTTCATTGATCTACTGGGTTCGTTTGTCATAGTGTAAAATTACTATGTAAACAAGTTTTTGTTTGATGGCATTTGCTATGAGTTGCTATGGGTGGGTGGGCAAGCTTGCCTGTGATTTAGTTAGGAGGGTCATTTTGCTCTTCACTAAGCTATATCTTCCGCATCTACAAGTAGTAATAGTGATATTCTGGCCTCCAATCTGCTGGTCTTTCTCAATTTTCTCATACTCCAGGTAGGAAAGAGAAGGAGCTATTTATTGGTCTCAGAGACACCAGTAATATGTTTATTATTTGTCATTCCATAAAATGTATTCCCTGCAGAACCAGGTAATGTACTGTGACTGTATTTCCTCTTTTATACAACTTTCCATTTCTCCCGGAGGTAAGAATTTCTGTCTTCATTTTCTCTTACTTATGCATATGCTTTTTACTCTTTCTTTATGTAACGTAAAATCTCTAGATTCCTCTTCCATAAGATAAATTTCATCCAGCAAATTTTTATTCCTCTTATTTTCCTAGAGTCTTATTTTTTGGGGCCTGAGAGTCTCCTCTTCTAATTTGGACTAGTTACTCTTTAGGCCTATTGCACATTTGTCATTCTGGAAGCTTCTTTTGGGTCTGTCCAATATGAATTCACTGTTTCTTATTTTTTCCCCAAAACAAACTTTTTATTGAAGGGTAGTTGATTTACAATGTTGTGTTAGTTTCATGTGTACAGCAAAGTGATTCAGTTACAGATATACATATATCTATTCTTTTTCAGATTCTTTTTCCCATACAGGTTATTACAAGATATTGAGTATAGTTCCCTGTGCTATACAGTAGGACCTTGTTGGTTATCTATTTTATGTATAGTAGTATGTATGTGTTACTCCCAAATTCCTAAATTATCCCTCCCTGCCTTTTCCTTTTGGTAACCATAAGTTTGTTTTTTTATGTCTATGAGTTTATTTCTGTTTTGTATATAAGTTCATTTGTATCATTTTTTTAGATTCCACATACAAATGATATCACATGATATTTGTCTTTGACTTACTTCACTTAGTATGATAATCTCTAGATCCATCCACATTGCTGCAAATAGCATTATTTCATTCTTTTTATGACTAATATTCCATTGTATGTCTGTACCACATCTTTACCCATTCATCTGTCAATGGACATTTAGGTTGCTTCCGTGTCTTTGCTATTGTAAACAGTGCTGCTATGAGCATCGGGGTGCATGTATTTTTTTTGAATTATGGTTTTCTCCGGATATATGCTGGTCATAGGGTAGTTTTAATTTTTTAAGGAAGCTCCGTACTGTTTCCCATAGTGGCTGCACCAATGTACATTCCCACCAACAGTGTAAGAGGGTTCCCTTTTCTCCAAACTCTCTTCAGCATTTGTTATTTGTAGATGTTTTGATGATGGCCATTCTGACCATTGTGAGGTGATACCTCACTGTAGTTTTCATTTACATTTCTCTATTAATTCGTGATGCTGAGCATCTTTTCATGTGCCTGTTGGCCATCTGTATGTCTTCTTTTCAGAAATTTCTATTTAGGTCTTCTGCCCATTTTTTGATTGGGTTGTATGGTTTTTGGATATTGAGCTGCATGTGCTGTTTGTATATTTTAGATATGAACCCCTTGTCAGTTGCATCATTTGCAAATATTTTCTCCCATTCTGTAGGTTGTCTTTTCATTTTGTTTATGGTTTCCTTTGATGTGCAAAAGCTTTTAAGTTTAATTATCTCCCATTTGTTTATTTTTGCTTTTATTTCCATTACTCTAGGAGATGAATCCAAAAAAATATTGCTGCGATTTATGTCAAAGAGTATTCTGCTTATGTTTTCCTCTAGGAGTTTTAACAGTATCTGGTCTCCCATTTAGGTCTTTAATCCATTTTGTTTATTTTTGTATATGGTATTAGAGAATGTTCTAAGTTCATTCTTTTACTTGTAGCTGTTCAGTTTTCCCAGCAACAGTCATTGAAGAGACTGTCTTTTCTCCACTGTATATTCTTGCCTCCTTTGTCATAGATTAGGTGACCACAGGTGCATGGGTTTATTTCTGGGCTTTCTCTCCTGTTCCATTGATCTATATTTCTGGTTTTGTGCCAATACCATACTGTTTTGTTTACTGTAGCTTTGTAGTATAGTCTGAAGTTGGGGAGCATGATTCTTCCAGCTCTGTTTTTCTTTCTCAAGATGGTTTTAGCTATTTGGGGACTTTTTTGTTCCCATACAAATTTTGAAACTCTTTGTTCTAGTTCTGTAAAAATGCCTTTGATATTTTGATATGGATTCACTGTTTCTTGAATCTCATTTCTCCCTCATTCTTGGTGTACCTTTTACTTTGGTGGAGTTCATTCTTTAAAATTTTTCTGAAAAGAATACCTAGGAGATAAACTTTTCAGACTTCAAATATTGAAAAATTATACATTGCACCATAGCTTTTTCAACCAAGATAGAATGAGGATAGAATTTTACATGATAAATTATTTTTTAACCATTTTGAAAGTATTCTTCTAGTCTGTTTTATCTTTCACTGTTCTTGTTGAGAAATCCAAAACCATTCAGACTCCTCACCCTCTAAGGTTACCTCTTTTTTCACCTGAAATTGCAATAGATGTTGCTGCCTATCCAACATCCATTCACCCAAAATTTGTTCAGGTATTTACCCCATCCCCAGTTTCATAAGAGTATCCTGGTTAGTTTAAGACAATCAGCAAATGGTATTCTCTATCTGCCAATATAGGCCCAGAAATGGGCATGTGACATTAATAACCTCAGCAAACTGAAGGAAAGGACTTAGAGTATATTGGTAGAGAGGGTTCTCACTCTCCTTCTGAATGTGAACTATAAAATTTGTAGCCTTCATTGCTACTGTCAACTATCTTGTGAACATTAAGGAAACCAAATTTAGGGAGATCTGAAGGAAGAAGGAGGAGGCAGATGGAACTGGGGTCCTTCATGACTTCAATCAAACTTTTGATACTATTACTAGAACCCACTCTACTTCTATACAATCCTCAATCTTTTATTTAGTAAGATAGTTAGTTTGCTTATTATTTAAGCAGGTTTGAGTGAGAATTTTTCTCCTCTGGTTCAAAGCATACTGACTGCTAGAGGAAGCTTTTACGGTTTTCCCTTTTTCCTTAGTACCCTGAAACTTCTTGATGATGTCTCCTAGTTTCAGGCATTTTCCTTCCTTTTGCTTGACATTAATTGCCCCTTTCACTCTAGGAGCTCATATCCTTCAGTTATCAGAAATATGTTATTTTATCATTGTTAATTGCCTTCCTTTTTTTCCTCTGTTTTCTCATTCTGGACTGTCAACATAAAAGGGGCTATAGAGTAAGTCAGAAGAACCTTCTGTAATAAGAATTCTTAAATTACTCATTGAAGATTCATGGATAAACTGCAGATAGATTTTTATCCCCTTGAAATTGTATGCAAAATACTGTATTTATGTATTCTCTATTTTTCCTGAAAGATAATCTAAAGCTACTTTTTATTTTTATTGTTCCCAGAAAATCTACTCCTTGAGTGTGACAGGACCATTAGCTTGCAAGAAAATGCAATTGTGAACTGCTGACTGGTTAAAGATGAAGAGGAGGGAACAAAAGATATGGAGAAGGTAATAGTTCCTGGTATAACTCCTGACACTCTATGACATGAATGGCTGTTGGATTTGCTTTGTTCAATAAAGAAAAAGGAGGTTAAAAGGTTAACTAGCTATCTATCTGACTGATTTGAAAGACCAAAGAAAAATATCTGATCTGTTATTCTAGTGAATGGACAGCTTTGTGGCTGTCAGTTGAATGTTATTCACTAAATGAATGAGATTTGAGATCTTACTTTAAAGAAAGAAATGAAAGAATCCTCAATAATGGAATTAAATTCACTTTGTGTGCCAAAGTCTCATCTAAGGTTTTATTATACTGTGAGATATGTCTTCTGATAAGTAATATTCTATATTTGGCTATGTATTTACTTGAGATTTTAATGGAAAAAAATGAAAATGAAACTTTTAATAGAAAATCCTTGCCATTAGTTTCCAAAACAGCTTCTTAAATTGCTCAGTTTCAAGAATATTTTTGGCAAAGCAATATATTATAGTAAGTACAATAATAGTTCTAAAAATCCTTAAAATCTTTCACTTTTTTACCATTTAAAATTGCTATTAAGTTAATGTTGGCATCATTTCAAATAAGCCATCTTTAAATAGCTTGCTTTATATATTTTTTCTTATAAATTTGTTTCATCAAAATGCCATGCTAATGGGCCTGCAGCTGTTTTCATATTGGAACAGCTCAAACAAGAACTCTCTAGTCATTCCCAGAACCACAGAATTATAATTTTTGTAGGAAGAGGTAACTTGCTCCATCAATTATACTCCTCCTGTATCTTCAGTCTCTCCCTACTATCCTGGTACTCTTTCCTCAGCTTGGAAACATATTAGAAGAATTGAAGAAAATCCTTCTACATTCCACTTCCTCCTCCAGGCACTGCACCTTCCCTTATTTGACTCCTAGTCAAGTTTTTGAAAACTATTCTTCTGAATGTCAATCATAAATAAGTGGGGAGAGAAAGATGGTGGAAGGCAGAGGATTGCAACCTGGGTTGATGCTTTAAGACCTGAAAGCAGGAACAGGTGAGAAGGTGGAATAACTAGATTAAGCATTAATATTTGTTAAGAGAATGAGGCTCTCAGGTTATATAGACCTGTCTTCAAATTCCTACTTTGTCACTTGACAGTCCGTGACACTGGAGAAGTGATTTAAGCTTTATAAACCTCCATTTCCTTATGTGAAAATGAGATAATAATAGTTCCTACGACACAGTGTTAGAAGCAGGATTCAGTATGATAATATGAGCTTAATAAATATTAGTTGCAATTACTACTATTATCAGAGACTGATAGTATTCACATGAAGCTAAGTAAAACCTGAAGCACAACATTCCAGGGCAAAACAGGTGTTGAGAGACAGTTAATTCAAACAAATGAGGAAAAGAAGCAGATAGGAAGCAGTGGGGCTGCAACTAGAGACTGAATTCGGTTGACAGAGAGAAGGAAGAATCTAAAGATTCTCTATACCTGGGATGTAGAGACAGGATAAAGGAGTACATGTAAAACAGCTGCACACAGCACCATCATCTGCAGTCTCCTCCTGCAATGGGATCACTTCAGGGATTAACTAATATTTGCTGGTAAAATTTTCTTTTCTGTTTGAGAGTATTCTGAATGTGAAAGATGGATTCCCATGACTCCTCCTTCAGGCTATACACTTAATGCACTAAGTGATGAAATGGCCCTGGTGTTCTCCTGGGTCAAACATCACTTATATGATGTTCTCCAGTTTCCAATTCTAATTACCAGGAAAGTTAGGGTGTAGGATGCAGCATATAGGTCACAAGAAGTAGCAATAATGGTCATGAAGAACAGCAACAGTAAAAGGAGGAATGGAGAGAAATTATTGTTAGGCACTGGATGGAGAATAGCAAGTTGTTATTCATTGTATAGTAAATAGGTTTCTCAGTGTTTTTTTTTTCATTAGAAGGTATGGAGCTAAGTAATCTTTGCTGTAATCTATTTGCCTACACATTTCTGTGTAATGAATGCAGGGTCTGGAGGGTTTAAACAGCATTACAAAAACACAGGTGAATTATATCTTATCCCTTGATATATTCAATATTGTAAAATTTTGAATTAGTTTTTTTGTGGTTATTGTTTCACAATGTGTGTGTGTGTGTGTGTGTGTGTGTGTGTGTGTGTTAAGTTATGCTCCAGGGTATTGTTGAAAACAATGAAGCAACTTTAGCCTGTAATTAGTAAAGTTTAACAGCTAAGTGTGTTTAAGGAAAGACTGTATGAGGGCCCTACCCATACTGCTGTCATTACAGGGTTACTGTGGGCATAATCAAAGCTGTGACACTCAGAGAAGCAATAGTAGAGGCTTAACACTGTGTGTGTGGGAGTGAGGAAAATAGATCTCTCTAAAATAACACATTCCATGACTACACAAACAAGTAACAATAGTATTTCCCAGAGTGGGGGACCATACCTACAATTACAACATTATCTAAAATGTCCAGTTTCCAACAAAATTTACAAGGCATGCAAAGAAATAGTAAAGTATGACTCAGACACTGGGGGAAAAGGAGGCAACAAAAACTGTCTGTGAGAGTTACTAGATGTCAGATTAAAAAGAAAAATGTCAATGCAGCCATTATACATATGCTCACTGAACTAAAAATAAACAGGATTAAAGGAGTGAAGGAAGAAGGTATGATGAGATGGCAAATCAAATAGAGACTATCAATAAAGGGATAGAAATTTAAAAATAGAACCAATGGAAATTTTGGAGTTGAAAAGTATTACAATAATTGAAATAAAAATCCACTAGAGGGTCTCACCAGTAGATTTGAACTGGCAGAAGAGAGAATTATTAGACATGAATATAGATCAATAGAGATTATGGAAGCCAAAAAATAGGGAGAAAAAATGGAGGCAGAGAAATGAACAGGCACTAAGAGAAGTGTCAGACATCATTAAACATACCAGCACACACATAATGGGATTACCAAAAGAAGATGAAAGAGAGCAAGAAGAAATACTACTGAAAAGAACTGATGGCTGAACATGTCCCAGATTTACTGAAAAACAGTAATCTACACATTTAGGAAGCTTAACAACTTCTAAGTAGTATAAACACAAACAGACCCACAAACAGACACATCATAGTAAAAGTGCTGAAAGTCAAAGACAAGGAAAATATCTTGAAAGAATCAGGAGATAAATGACATGTCACTTACAAGGCAACCCCAATAAGATTAACAGCTGAATTCTAAGCAGAAACAACATAGGCCAACAGGCAGTGGGATAAGTGCTCAAAGAAAAAACTCTGCCAACCAAGAATCCTATAACCAACAAAGTTACTAATCACAAATAAAAACAAAATAAAGGAAAAAAATGTTGAATATGTTGCTAGCAGACTTGCCTTACAAGTAATTATAAAGAAAATTCTTTAGTTTGAAAACAAATGATCCCAGATGACAATTGAAATCCATAGGAACAAACAAAGTGCACTGGTAAATATAACCATGTAATTATAAAAGACAATGTAAGTAAGTGCATATTTTTCTCCTCTCTTAATTGATTTTAAAGCAATTGTATAAAATAATATGCATATAGCATATTGTTGGGCCTATTACATATAGAAATGCAATATATGTGTAATATGTTTACCAAAAACACTACAAAGAAGTGGTTGGGAATAAAGCTGTAATGGGCTAAGGAAATGATGACAGATGGTAAAGTAATAAGTATAGCGATGTTATGTTGCTGAGCAATTGGAGCCCTCATACACTGTAGGTGGGAATGTAAAATGGTGCAAAAACTGAAAAATGGTCTAGCAACTCCTGAAATGATTAAATGTAGAGTTACCGTATAACCCAGGAATTCTACTCCTAGGTATAGACCCAAGAGGAATGAAAACATGTCCATGCAAAAACTTATACACAAATGTTTATGACAGCATTATTTATAATGACCAAATTTAGAAACAACCCAAATGCCTATCAACAGACAAATGGATAAACAAAAACTGGTATATCCATACAATGGAATATTATTTGGCCATGAAAAGGACTGCAGTAACGATATATGCTACAACTTTGATGAACCCTGAAACATAATGTTAAGTGAAAGAAGCCAGTCACAAAAGACCGCATATTATATGATTAAATTCATATGAAAATCCACAATAGGAATATATAGAGAGATAGAAAGTGTACTAGTGGTTGATTAGAACTAGGGAGTGATACACAGGGGTTTTTCAAAATGATTCCTGTTATGTCTATTGATAATAAAGCTACATCAACTAGAAAGGTAAAGTACTTCCTTAAAATCAATTAGATGGATTCTAAAGTTTTTATCCTCGTCCCCATTAACTATTTAGAAGGCCCTTAAAATCTAAATCACTGCCTATGATGATTAATTTTATGTGTCAATTTGACTGGGCTATTGTGCCCATATAGTTGGTTAACCATAATTCTGGATGTTTCTGGGAAGTGTTTTTTAGATGAGATTAACATTTACATCAGCAGACTCTTGCAGCTCTTCCCTGTGTCTCTGTCTCTCTATACACACACACACATACATATATATGCACATATGTATGTGTATACACACACACATATACATCCACACACATAGCCTGTTGTTTCTCTTTCTCTGGAGAACCCTGACTAATATATTGCCCCAGAATCAGAAATTAGCAGACCTGGGAACTGGTTGCCCACTTACCACGATTAATTTCTCATTTTGCTCTCCAAATCTTCCTCACTGATAAATAATCTTTGGATCTGGTTTCTTTAGAGGATATTAGTATATGTCCATGTTGTTACCAAATCACTGCTCTCACCAACTTTCCTCATTCCAAGTTTTGCCTCATTCCTTAAGGTTGGAATTTTGTTTGGTCTTTGCTGTTCCCCTGTTGTGATTTCAAGACTGAGCCTTAGACTGTGCCCCCAGCCCAGTACTCAGGGACTTTTCACTATGGTTTGAAATCTCAGATGTCAAAACTGCCAAACAATTACAAATTCCAGGGCCAACTACTATCTAATTTATCTGTTTGTCAGATTATAACACGCGTCTCCTAGGGCTGGTTGAAGTTTTGGAGAGTTCCTTTACTGCTAGCTCAGTTTTCCAGGTTAGAACTTAGCTCGTACTCTGTAAGTCACCTCTATTCGTGAGCAATCTGAACATCCAACTTTCTGAGTAAATTACTGATACCTGTATCAACGGAGCAGTCACTTCTAGAAGCTCCAAATTTTGTTCTCTTTGTAAGAAAAAAGATTTTGACCTCATACAGGACGAAGGTTTAAAGATAGGCCTGAAGTGAGTCAGTGGTAGGATCAGGAAAAAGCTGCAAATCCCTGACTGAATCTTGCATGATCCTACAAAATCAGTGAGTCTTCTCTTCTCTAAAAAGCCTACCAGCAGCTAATAAGTCTTCTAGAGAATTAAATAGCTTTTATTAGACAACATTTTGACTAAGAGTAAATATATGAGAAACACAGATTAAATTCCTTTTATAATGCCTCTCAGTTTCAAATCTAAAGGGTAAGTTCTTCTCTAGGTACCTTTTGCTTTGAGCTAAGGACAAAATGTTAGCATGACCTCAGATGTTTAGTAAGCCCTAAATATGAACTCATTTCAAAATAGCTCATAAGAAACTATTGAAACAAAGCTAAAAAATTGAGCATGGCAACTGCCTTCCAAGTCATCGCAGTAGACTTCCACCTACAGTACCTGCCTAGTTTAGTTTTAATTCTCACTATTTTGCCCATGTTTTTGATTTTTTTGACAAACCCCAAACCCTTAACAAAGGAAGTGTCAGCATTCTTTCCAGTGGACTACTTTTATTTCCCGAATATATTCTCTCTTAACTCTAGGTCTTTATAGATTTCTTCTACTTGCTGCAATATCTGTCTCCACCCTGGCTAACTTCCAATTTCTAGCCATCCTACTTCTCAAACGTCTTTCCTGTATCTCCAGACTGGGTTAGGAGACCTGTCTTTGTGCTCCCATAACACCCTATGTTTATCATCAGCACTTACCACATTGAACTTTAAGTGCTTGTTTATTAGTCTGCTTTCTTCTTTAGACCCTGAGTGCCTTGAGTATAAGAATAGTGTCTATTTTATTCACCAATTCTATGCCTTGTTCACCTTGGTATCCCCAAGATCTAGTAAATATCTGTCTATATAGTGTGTCCTCACTACACTGAGCTTCTCTGTATCTGATTGCACCAGTAAACATTAACTAAATAGTAGCTAGATAGAGGATGGTTGGATGGAAGAACAGATCACTAGACGGACAGAAAGATTAACATAAAGGAAACAGAGTCTGGTTTGGACATTCAACACAGAGACAGTGGAACTGTGATCCAGGGTAGAATTCTGATCCAATCACTTAATACTTTGGATACGTCTCAGGTACAAATTCAAAGCAAGTGTGGGCCGCCTAGCAAATGTAAACAAGCAACAAGTCCATGAGCCATGGCTCCAGCCCTTGGTGTTAAGACATATTTTTCACTGTCATCTTCCACAAGCCTCTGCTTAGTATTTGTGTTCTCTATGAAATTTCATTGGAAATCTTTTAAATCCTAGTGAAAGCTTGTACATGTCTTCAAGAAGAAGCACTTTTGACCTTTCGTCCATTTTCAAATGGACTACTCCTTCCCTGGCCCTCACATGGGATTGTGTTTTCTTGGATTAGAATTAGAGGCAACATTATGTGCTGTTAGGTTGGATGCAAGGTAGGAAAGAAAGAGGAGTCAAGGATGATGCCAATTTGGCTGGGGGAAACCTGAGAAAAGGAGGTCCTTTTTACTGGTAGAGAATCGTGTGTGAGAAGAATCAAGAGTTTGATTATAGATATCCTAACTTGGGGATGTTTGTTAGCCATCCAAATGAAAATGTCAAGTAGTTGATTAGATACATGAATTAGGAGTCTGGGGGAGAGACTGGAGCTGAAGATACATATTGGGAGTCAAGAATATATACATGCATCTAAGATAATGGGACTAGATGAGATTACTTAGGGAGTAAGTGCTGAGAAGAAAAGAACGAGTTCAAGGACTAATCCCCAAGACCCTTTCTGGATGCAGTGTGAGGGAGAAGATGATGATGCATCAAGAGAAAATGAGAAAAATTTAAGGTTTTATCAAATAGAGAACATAGCAGATATTATAACACATATCACACTTCATTCATTCAATAAATATTTATCATGTTTTTACTATGTGCCTGCCATATACCAGGCACTGTTTTAGATGTTAGGGATGTAGCAGTGAAAAAAGAAACAACAGATTCAATTTTCTGCCTCTATGGAATTTTTATTCTAGTGGAGAAAGGAGATAATAAGATAAATAAGAAAAGTACAGTATATTAGGTAATAATTGCTAGAAAAATTAAAATAAAGCAGGTCTTTGTACTGCTCTTCCCTTTGTTGGACACTCTTACCCCAGAAATCCATATAACTGGTTCCCTCCAAGACTTCCAACTTTGCTATAATGTCACCTTCTCAGTAAGGGTCTTCCTGGCATTTCTATTTAAAATGCCAAATCATCTCCCCCAATCCTCTGTGACTTGCCTTACCTACTTCTTTGCTATACTTTTCTCTACAGTGCTCATCACCATCTTATTATTTTTTTGTTGTGTAGTAACATAACCATTTATTCATTCATCATTTGCCACCTCCCCTCCCCCACTAGAGGGTCAGCTCCACGATGGCAGGGATTTGTTTGTAACTCTTCTGTTTACTGTCCTACCCCAGAACCTAGGGCACTTTATGGCATGCACTAAACATTCAATAAGTATTTGCTAAATAAATAAATGAATTACTCAATGAATAACAGTTATCATCACTGAGAACACGTCTTATCTTACCAACTACTTGGAGTATTGCTCCAAAAGATGGAATGAATGACTGTATTCTTTTGAGACTCTGGTAAATTTAACTATGGAGACAGAAGACATTCTGTAAAGATCAATGAGTTGGTTATCCTTTGATAGCTTTTAAATTCTAAGGCAGAAAATAATATAATTCTTAATTAAATGCTTAGGTTAGGTTTATCATAGCTTACCTATAAATATTGTTCAAATAAATGACCAAAGTAGAGTTGTAAATTTTATGTATTGAATAAACCTTTACGGTGTGCTGGGACTCCTTGTATAGTCAACTTTAGCTGTATGCTGATGCCTGTCTAATAAAACTTAGAGTGTGATTTTACTATTTGATACACACATGAAAGCTTATAGCTCTACTTTTACATTCAGGACATAATGATAGTTATTGCTCTGACTATTGAGTACCAAGTTCTTTTTTTTTAAGATTTTTTTTGATGTCGACTATTTTTAAAGTCTTTATTGAATTTGCTACAATATTGTTTCTGTTTTATGTTTTGGTCTTTTGGCCGTGGGGCATGTGGGATCTTAGCTCCCCAACCAGGGATCATTGCCCAATGATCATTGCCCTGCATTGGAAGGCGAAATCTTAACCACCTAACTTGGTGGTTAGGACCTACAGGAAAGCCCCTGGGTGCCAAGTTCTTGATCATGCATGCAACCCTCAATTATGACATCATTACAAAAGTAAAGAATAATCTTTTCCACCGTGTTTTGAGTTATAATGGTTTCTAGGTAAACATGGAGGTAAAAATAACTGACTACTTACTTCCTTATCAAATTTATGAGGAAAGAATTTGTTGTTCATTTAAAACTTTCCATCATGTTAAGAAAAATCGTATTTGCTTTGCAAAGATGTTACAGGAGGCAAATATGTAAAAGGATAATTAGAATGCAGTGTGCCAAGTATCATGTTAAAGGTATGAAAAATACTATGAATGGAGAAAAAGAAACACTTAACATTGCTTGAGGTGTTTAGAGAAAATTTTATGAAATGAGGAATTTTTCCAACTGGAGGAAGGATTTCAGTTGGAAAAATCCTGGAGGATTTCAGATCAACACAGTGTCACAGGGGTAAAGGAATTATGTAAGAGCTGTGGGCAGTAAAACTTTCAGTGGGGGCAACAAATATTTTATGGAGCTAGAGGAAGGTTTCACTGGAAGTGAAACTAAGATAAGACAGTAAAGAACCAAGGCAAGAAAGTGAAGGTACTTGTAGTCCATGCTAACACATTTGGATTTTTCTTACAAGTATGTTTGAGGCAGCAAAACACTGTGTTTTAGAAAGAATACTCCAAGTAGCTCTTGGAGGTTAGGTGGGAATAGAAGATATTTACATGCAGGGAGAGCAGTTGGAAGGCGGCTACAGTAGCACTGTTGAGATGTGATGTAGCAGTGGATATGGAGAGAAGGGGTCAGATTTGAAAGACACTTCTATGGTATGACCATTTTGTGATTTCAGTCCAAGTTCAAGTTAGATTTGAAAAAATAAATACATAGAATTTAAAATAGCATGCTGAAAAATAATATAAAAATATCTGTGAACCAGAAACATTACAAACACATATAATGCTATGTAGTCTTGAAACCCTGGCCCTGCTGAGCTAGCTATAGGTCTTCAAGCAGATCAAGGAAGCTGGGAGTTAAGTGCCTACAGGGGAACAGGAAGGAGAACATTGAATATGCTGCTAGAAATCTCAGTCAAGTTCACTGAATGAAATCAGGGTCCCTGGCAGAGTGAACTTCCTGTGAAAGGAGGCTGAAAAAGGCTGTAGCCAGTGCTTAATTCTTTGATTTTATATAAAGCTTGTACACATGTGGTTGGAGGCAACAAAGAAATCCTCAGGGTCTAAGAAAGGGGACACATATCTCATTGTTTTAGTGACAGTACCTGCCAATTCCCCATTATCTCTCTGAGATGGAAGAGCCATGACCCCTGGGTAGTCAGAGCCCAGGGGGAGGCAACCACAAAGCTGCTTAGATAAGGATGGTTAAACAGAGGGATGGGGCGGGCAAAAGAAAAGCTACTGAAAATGTGTCTGAAAATGAAAATTCCAAAGGACACAAAGAACACTCTAAGAAAGATGGTAACAGACTTAATTGTCAAATAAATTCACTGTCAATAGGGTGCAAATAATAGAAGAATCTCAAAATTATCTCTAAGTATTTTTAGAATGTCCAAAGAGATAAAGGAAAGGGACAGCAACCATTAAAAATGTAAGAAATCTTGAACCAACAACAAAAATAAATTTAAAATGGAGTTATTAAAAATTCAGTCATTTTAATTTAAAAAAATAACACTTGGTCCAAAGGAGACATAGTTAAAAGGAGCAATAACAGAAAAGAAAAGTTCACTATATGGTCTCAATAGCAGATTTGAGATGGCAAAGAAAGAATCAAGTTCATTGCTACCAGATCTGTCTTACACAAAATGTGAAATGATGCTGGATGGTAACTTGAAACTATAGAAAGGAATGAAGAGTAGCAGAAATGAGAACTATGTGGGTAAATATGTGGAGTAGTTGCAGATGATCCTAGGATTCTGTCATAAGGACGACGGAAAGGGAATACAGAGGGAGGAGCAGGTTTAGGCAGATCAGAGAGACGAACTCAGCTTGGTTGTGCTGAATTTGACCACTGAGGTTCCTACAGGGCATCCCAGCAGAGATGTTTGGTAAACGACTGGAAATAGGGGCAGCCAAAGAAGCCACAAAAATACTAAACAGTGTCAGGAAATCCAGAGGCCAAAAAAAGAAGAGAAACTTAATCTTGAAAAAAATCATGACTATCCACACGGCATATGTTGCATGAAGATGCAGAAACACAGCCTGATTGGAAATGGTTTGGAATCTTCAGTCTGGAATGTCAAACATAAATCTATAAGGATTGATTTTGATCGAAAAAAAATATAGAGGTGTTTTCCACTAAAATCCACATATTAATCTAATATCAGGACCAGGGACATTCTGAAAGCAGGCCATTTTTGTAGATAAAAAAGGAAAGTACTACTTTGCACTGGAGACATTGGTCATGAAAATGTTTTATAGACTAAAAATGTAGAAAGGATCAGCAAAAGTTTAGATCAATTCACTGATGTAAGATATAAAATAGCTGAATAAGGAGAGTCAGACTTGGTTCCTAACCTTATGAAGGCAACTTGCATTTCTTCACATACCAAATCTTTTTGCTGCTGTCAGAATAGTCAGATGGACAATTGAGCAGACCTAATACTGTGTGCCTTAAACTTTATGACTTCCTGAAGCTGGAGATTGACTGCAAGTGCTGAATACCAATGGATTCTGGCATGCACCCTAAACTCACAAGTCAAGCGTAAATTATTAAAATAAATATACAGAGGAAACGTGATCGGATTTTAGTGTTGTTAATCATCTGAGTTTGTGAGTATATTTTTGTGACATTCTATAGTTACCCATTTTAATGATCATCAAATATTCTGAGGTGAATATTTTTGCACAGAAATATATACCATATTATTATTTTGCACTGACTGATTTGAGAACAAATTAAAATACAATAGTCAGAATTACAGAGTTGGAAGAAACCTTAGAGATAATCTGGTCCAGTTTCTTATGAGGCCTGGGAAAGTTCCTGCCTCAGTTCCCCACATGAGCATTTGACTCAGTTGGAAATCCTTCAGTGACAGAGAGGGAAGAAGGTCCCATCAGCTGAGCACCATTCCAGGTGCTTCACATACACTATGTCACATACTTTTCACAATACAACTCTAGCAGTTAGGCCATTTTATACACAAGGAATCTGAAGCTCAAACATTTTAAGTAACTTGTCTTAAGTCACAAAGTTAGTAAGTGATGGGACCGGGATACAATACCGGTTCTTTATCTGACTACAAATCCCATACTCAGTCCATTAATAATGGCATTCTAACTCCTTGCTTTATTCTAATTATTACCAAAAAAACTTTTAGTCGTATCTGAAAATAAACTCCTTTGATTTCCAAATCATTCTCCCACATGGACGCGCATACAGTTTGTAAAGACCATCATCATGTTATCTACAGGTCGTCTCTAAGCTGAATGTTCCCGGTTATCTCTACAGTTCCTCACCAAACAGTGCACAGACCTCTGAGATTGTGATACACTCTGCATGCACTCTACTTTGTCAAATGGCTAATTTCACACAATAAAGTAGGGCCTTAGCCTTGGTCCTCACAAGAGCGAGTTTGCTCATGAACTCCATCTGCTGTATAGAACTTAACATCATCCTTTAGGAACAAGACTCTTCTACTAAAGAATGACAAGATAGATAGGGTTACAGAAGCTTCGCTTAAAAATTTACATCGATACATTTCAATATGGTGATGGCTATGGAAATAGTTTACTTTGTGACAGTGCTAAGTCTTTTGGCTCAGAGCCAAAACATACACATATATCTTACATCAGAGAGAATGGGCAAGCAAAGGATTTTAGAAGTGGCTTTTCACGTTTCAGAGGTCCATCGAACTGGGCCTCTCACTGCTGTGGCCTCTCCCGTTGTGGAGCACAGGCTCCGGACGCGCAGGCTCAGCGGCCATGGCTCACGGGCCCAGCCGCTCCGCGGCATGTGGGATCTTCCCGGACCGGGGCACGAACCCGTGTACCCTGCATCGGCAGGCAGACTCTCAACCACTGCGCCACCAGGGAAGCCTGAACTGTCACATTCTTAATAAAAAGAGCAGCATTCAAAGCAGAGAGCAGAACCTCTTTATCTTCCTTGTCACTGCACCACTTGTGTCTAATAGGATATTACAGCATAACCCGACAGAACCTGAACCATAAAAAATACAAATTGGAATTTTCTTGGCTAATTTGTAAGTGGAGGGGGCCTATAGGAGAGAGAATAAAGACATATAACAGTGGGTACTTAAACCTAGACTCTAAGAAATACTAGTGATTTATACATAAAGAAAATTGAATAAAATCGGAACATGTGAAACAGTTCATATTAATATGATAGGATTTCTTTTAATTTTAGGATTCCTTCAAGAAGAATTCGTAAGTAAGTTAAGGTGATTTTTCCTGAAGGATGAAGCACAGAGAAATTGAACTCAATGTCACACACAGAGATACAGATTTGGCCCAAAGGCATAACAGTTTCCCTTACCAGCAAGTGTTACTAAACTTGAATGCCCATCATTTCAGTGTATTTTCTATGGGCCCTTTGTTAACTGGTACAACTTCTACAGGACTGGTTTTTCAGCAATATATTCACATGTACTCTTTGAAAAGATTGATTCTCTCTTTCTCTCTGTCTGACTCTCTCCTTGTCTTTGTATGTGTTGTATACATATACACACACATATACACATACATACACACAAAACACTTGGCTGTTTTAAAAATATTTCATACCCAATCTCCCAGTTATCATTTCAAAACTCTTGCAAAATACTTAGTAGAGATTAAAGTCATCATAAGTATTTGTAAGTTAGAAAAGTACTCAGTAGCCGTTGGCCTTCGCATTACCTAAGGTGTTCCTAAGGAGACTGGAGGTTTGTTGATTACTTTACATGGATTGCTACAATGTCCAGAAAAAGAATACTTTTGTAGAAATGTGCAAGCTGACTCTAAAATTAATATGAAAATTTGAAGGACCTAGAATTGCTAAACAACATTTCAAAGGGAGGACCAAATTGGAGTACTATTCTGCCTGAATGCAAGAATTACTGTTAAGCTCCCATCATCAAGATGGTATATTATTGGTGTAAGGATGGCTAAGTAGTTCAAATGAACAGAATAGAAAGTTTAGAAATAAACCCACATATACATGTTCAACTGATTTTCAACCAAGTTGCCAGTGGGAAATGGTAGCCTTTTCAATAAATGGTGCTGGAACAACTTGAGACCCGTATGAAAAACTGTACCTTGACCCTTACACATCACAATATACACAAAACTCAACTAGAAACGGATGCTATACCAAAGCATAAAATCAAAAACTATAAAATTCTACCTTGAAGTAGATGATTATTTAATATGAAACAAAAGTAAAACATTTATACCTAACAGTATACTGATATACAGAATATATTAAAAAATAGAATTCAGTAATAAGCAGGCAAGGAACCAAGTTAAAATAGTAATTATTTAAGCAGATATTTCATAAAAGAATATATATGAATGGCTGCTAAGCATATGAAAAGACGTTCATTTGTCATTAGAGAAATTCATTAAAAACCATGATGGGATACCATTACAAACCCACTAGAATGGCTAAAATTAAAAACACTAAAAATGGTAGTTATCACTGAAGATATAGAGTGATGAGAATTCTCATACCTTGTTGGTGGGGGCATAAAGTGGTATAACCACTTTTTTAAAGTCTGGCATTTTCTTAAAAGACTACACATACTTCATACTTGTACACATACAATCTCACTCCTAAGTATTTATCCAGGAGACTTGAAATGTATATCCATGCAGAGCCCTGTAAATGAATGTCATGTCAGCTTTACTCGTAATAGCTAATAAATGGAAACAACTCAAGAACTATCAATAGGTGAATAGAAAAATTACTCATGATGTATGCAAACAATAGAATACAGTAGTAAAGAAGTAAACTACTGATGTAACAATATGAATGAATCTCAAAAATGTCACGCTAAATGCATAAAGCCAGTCACAGAATTTGACATACAGTATGACTAGTTATATAAAATTTGAAAAGGCAAAATTAATCTGTAGTGACAGAAAGCAGATCACTGGTTGCCTGGGCCATTGGTCAAGAGATGGAATTGACCACAAAGGCCCAGGAAGGAACTTTTTAGCTGAAAGAAGTATTCTATATCTTGATTGTGGTAGTGATTATGCAGGTGTATTTGACAAATTCCTTCACAGTGTACAATTAAAATGGGTGTACTGTATTTTATATAAATTACGTATCAAGGAAATTGATACAGAAAAAATGTATTAGTACAATACTGTTTATTTAAAGCCTAAGATTTGAAATGGCTTTATTTACAGGCAATTTAAGATTAAAATGACAGTACCTTCTATTGCCTATGATTGAGAAACTGACACTGATAAGGAAAAAAGCCTTGTAAATGCCATTAATAAAGCTTTCCTTGTGCGTCTATTTTCCAAGTTGACATTTTCTCAATTTACCAGATTTACACACACACACACACACACACACACACACATGCACGTGTATATATACACACACACTCATTCCGTGCTTGTACCAATATTTTCAAGGAAGTATAAATAAATTAGTTGGGGAAATTAATGTATAATGTGAGACATACACCATTCCTAGTATGGAGGTTAATAAGAGGTGCTGTCAGCTAATAGTATTTACATGATAATCCTACTTCTTGCTCTCTTAAAGCAGAAATTTCACTCTTCTTAGTCAAAGGAGTGAGAAATAGTATTGATTTACTGTTACCAGTTTGTATGAAGTAGAGGTGAGCCTCCACGGATCAAAATGAGACATGTGAATGCAGAGTTGCTGGAAGTCTGATTAGAGTGGTTAAGCTCCCTTCTTTTCACTGGCTTCAAAATTATGCAACACTTACAGCTTAGAACTCTACAAAGTCTGTCTCCTCAGAGACCTCACAACAGCCTTTGCAGGAATTCTCATTTTCCTACTTTATTCATAAAGAACCCAGCACTCAGAGAGGTGAAGTTTCCAAGGTCTCCCAGATATACATTGGCAGGTCCAGGACTAAAGGCCAGGGCTTCTGACTCCAAGTGTTTTCCCCTCTATAAACCCTACCTCCTTACACTGGCCAAGCTTACTTATTTCTGACAAAAAGGAAACCCAATGATAAGAACTCAATGGAAAATGCTTACATATATATCGATATCTATGTCCATATCTATATCATCTATATTTGTAGCTATTCATTCCCAAAGTTAAGAGGGACAGAGTAGGCATAGGAACAAAACTGTATACAAAACCTAAGCAGAGCACATGAAATGCTGAAAGATACAGTTATTCAAATATAGCTGATTAAAACTGCAAATATCAGAGAATCTAAGTCAGGGAAGCATGTGGAAATAAGTCAAGCAAAATTGCAAGAAGGAGGGAATGAGCTTTTTTGTGGTACTAGGCATTAAATTGAAGTTTGGGCCAAATTAAGACGGTCGCTATGAAGTAGAGGGTCCTAGTTGTTCTAGTCAACATGGGAGTTGCACTTGTATTTGAGGCAGTACAGTATAGTATAGTGTGTAAAAGTCTCTATTTTGGAATTAGATAGACTGAGTTCAAACCAAATAGATTTCAGGTATAATTCTTTTTCAACCACTTCCCAGCTGTGAGACACTGGGCAGATTGCTTAACCTCTCTGAGCCTCATTTGTATAATAGGAAATGCAACGGTGCCTCATATGGTTGTTTGGAGGATTAGATTAAATAATGATATATAGTTAATTTTTCATATAAATATCAGCTATGATTATTAATTATTAATAAATAATCATCATCCTATTAATATCCCACCCCCCATATATAATACTGCCTGTCATATATTAGGTGTTAAGCAATATTTGGTGAATTTAAATAATTCTTTTCTTTCTGTCAATATCAAAAGATTAGTTATCATTAGAAAAAGGACAGGTAGAGAATCTGCTATTCACAAAGTGCTATTTCTTCCAAATTCCCACTATTTGGTGCTTCTGGGAAAGGCATCTTTCATCTACTAATATCCAAGTATATGCCCACTCACGGCACAGTGTTTTCCCTCACTAGAGAAGATCCAGGCATACTTCTGAAACAGACACAGTGCATAGTACCAGACAATCAACTTTTCTCCATTTCTATCACCTCAAAAGACCAACAACTGTGGGAATGCCATACTTAACCTTTTCAACATAATAGCATCTTAAATATTTTTAAAAGCATACAATATTCAAGACATACAAAAAAGAGTGAAGAGTAAACAGCATGGAGGAACTGACCCAGTTACAGCAACAAGTCAATAGCATGAAAAGATAAATGGCAGGGAAGAACGCCCTAGATTAAAAGAGATGAGAGATCTAACAACTAAATATCACATGTGGACCTTAAGTGCATCTTGATTTGAATAACTTAACTGTAAAAAGGAATTTTTGAGACAATTAGGGGAAGTATCTTTATAGTCTTTTGGTATACATGATACTAAGGAATTATTTTGGGTAAAAGTAGTGATGGCATTGTTATGTTTTTTAAAAGCTCATATTTTGTCAATATGTATACTGCAACATATAGAAATAAAGTGACATGTTGTTTGGGATTTTCTTTAAAATACATTTTAGAAAAGAACAAAGATAGATGAAGCAAATATGGCAAAATTTTGATAATTGTTGAATACACAAGATAAGTATACAGGAGTTCATTTTACTAGCGCCTCTACTTTTGTATACATTTGAAAATAACTCATGTATGAGCCCATTTGATGATATAAAGCCATGAACACAATAAATACCCATGTATCCAAAGTCCGTTTAGGAAACAAAAGCCAATTCAGTTAAATTCCCTGCACCAGTTACCTCCACCCCCTACAAAAATGACCACTATATGGATTTGGGTGTTTATTATTGTCTTTTTACTCTGTACTTTTACTACAGATTTATTTATTCCTAAGAAATACATCACATTGTTTTGTATGTTTTTAAACTCCATAAAAAACAGTATCCAATTGTATGTGTTCTGCAGCTTGCCCTTTTTTTTGGTCCATATGACGTGTTTGTGATTCATCTCTATAGCTCCAAAATAAAGCCTTCCAAAAATATCTTCCATATTCTTTTCCTGAGCTGACCAAAGTTTCTATCAGCATTGTAGGTCTTGTATATGCCACTTCTGGAGTTCCTGCTATGCTATCTTTATTGTTAAGAAGTCGTGGAACTTCACTGAGCTACAATGTTCTCTGAATAAGGAGCTCTGTGTCCAGTAATTCTGTCTTTCATTAAAGGTTAACAGAATTTCATTTCCTCCCAAATCTAGTTGTCTTTCTAAAAAAGTTTCTGAAATACATTAGTTAAGTTTCAGCTGTTAGCAAACACATTTTTACTCCCTCAACAAATAAGTAAAAAAGGGCATAATGATTGTCTATTAATATTGCTGTTGTTATTGTAAGAGTTGACATCTATTAGCCAAATCTAAAGATCTTGTAGTATCTGCATCACCTGGCTCTGAACTTAATAATGACAAAGGTGAATAGCGACAATGTGGAGAATTAGATCTATCCATGATTTACTTATCTTGGATGTTCATCGAGAAAGGCTCCAAAACATTCACTGTTGTGAGCTGTCTCAATTCAAGGAGATTTCCCTTCCCACTCCTTTGAATGGCAACAATCACCATGTGTAGAGCTCTGAGAAAGGTCGGAGATCATTATAAAATAATGCCTTAAGTCTATTCCCAAATAGCCTTGGTCACAGAGTAGGTGCTCAATAAATACTTATAGTTTTCCCCCTGGTGGGAAATGCAGTAAGGACAGAGTCTCTTGAACACATTAATTGGTTATCATTGAAAGCATGTTCTCGAGGAGAAAAGATGAACAAGTGAAAGGCATCTGAATGCACCTCTATCTCTAGTAGCTTGTGCAGAACTGACTTCAGGATGGTAAGGGGAATACAAAAGGGAAAGCCCCTCATCTTTGCTTGCGCTCTGAGGCTCAGTGACAAACCTACACCAAAAGGTGTTTCTCTTTGACATACAGCAAAAGGTAACAAGAACTTCTTCCTCACCTGCCTAACAAATCCTCTTCTTAACTCCCACAGTGGCGTGAAGGGATCAATCCCTGCTTTCTTCCTCCCAAAGCCTGGGCCTGATTGCATTTAGATTTTTTTTTCCTTTTTGGTAAGCCAGAAACCCACTACTATCCTTTGCCCTTGTTGCATTTTGTAATGGTGAAACTGTCTTTACCTCACTGACAGTAATTTAATTGTTGATGTCCTCTGCCTATTATTAATCATCGCTACTGTGGTCAGGAAGGACAAGCTTGTTAAGTACTGTTACTTTTGGCCCATAATTCCTAATCAGAGATTTATTCTTATTGTAGTTGGCCTTCCATCTTAAAAAGACAGTTTTCAAAGCTCACATGCTCTCCATTAAAAGTTCTCCCATTAGGCATAACCTAGAGGGACTTTTTAAAGTGTACTTAGATTTCATACAGCCAGTTTTCTCCAGAAGTGAGATTCCATACAGTCTCTGTGGTTAAAACCTTTCTTCAAAAATATTTTATTATAATCTAATATGTTATGGTGTAAGAAGCCTTATGTTTATCCCACACCCCACCTTGGTGCATTTAAATGACTTATTTTATCTGTGCCCACACACAAGCACTCAGCTATAAACCGGTTTGGCCCTTTGTTGCTGGAATCTGTTCAGGTTCACTCTTTTCCTTTGCTCTCTTCTTGACTCTTCAATCTCCAAGGACTGTATTTTTAAAAATTTGCTCTTATGAACTATTTGATACATTTCTCTTGTTTAGCATTGGACACCTGCACCCAGATTCATATTTAGTAGTCTCTGAGAAAACCCAAATTATCACAGCAGTTGGTAAAATGGGCTTCAACTTTTTCAGTCTCCTTGGTTAATGACCTTGTTTGATTGACTTTCTGGGATATGTCAAAGAGAGAAGATGCCTTAATCACAAGTCTTATCTTGGTCTTATAGGATAGGATGGTCAGCTTCCCTTAGCAGGGAAGGGGGTTCAATACAGCAATGCTGTCCACTATTCACAGTAGCCAAGATGTGGAGACCTACATGTCCATTGACAGATGAATGGATAAAGAAGATGTGGTATACATATATACAATGGAATACTACTCAGCCATTAAAAAGAATGAAATACTGTCCTTTGCAGCAACATGGGTGGACCTAGAGATTATCATACTAAGTGAAGTAAGTCAGAAAGACAAATACCAAATGATATCACTTATATGTGGAATCTGAAATATGACACAAATGAACTTATCTATGAAACAGACCCACAGACACAGAGAACAGACTTGTGGTTACCAAGGCAGGGATGGGGGAGGGATGGATTGGGAGTTTGGGATTAGCAGATGCAAACTATTATCTATAGAATGGATAAACAACAGGGTCCTACTGTAGAGCACAGGGAACTATATTCAATATCCTGTGATAAACCATAATGGAAAAGCATATGAAAAAGAATCTGTATATATATGTATAACTGAATAACTTTGCTGTACAGCAGAAATTAACACAACATTGTAAATCAATTATACTTCTATAAAATAAATTTTTAAAAAATATAGCAATGCTCTCTTCCTTTGGAGAGGCCACAACAGTGAGAGGCCCGCGTACCGCAAAAAAAAATAAATAAAAATAAAATAAAATAAAATCTCGAAGCAATGGTAACTACAATTCTATAAAACACTGTCTCTGTTTATCTCTGTGTGTATCAATACATTTGTTCACCAAATATTCATTGATAGTTCAGAATATTTCAGGCACTATGCTGAGTGATGTGGATGCAGATCTCTCAAGAAACTTATTTTTCCCCCAAGTTTTATTCTAGGGGATGTTAATAGGTGTTACGTGAAAATAAATTAACAAAAGTCTCCGTGGTTACATAGGTTTGGAAAAAGGCAGGTTAAACAGAGGTAATTAATTTTGGCTATAGAATATCTCAGAGTCCTTAATTCACTTGGCATCTCATTCTTATTTATCATAAATGTCCAAAGAGGATGGGAGCAAAATAAAAAGCAAGTGTGTCCCAAAGTTACTTGAGCAGGAAACCCTTTCTTTCCTGATTGGCTTAATGGGGTAGTGTTGCTCAGAATATGCTTTGGGAAATGACAGCTCTGGCACTGAAGAAATCATAACATGGTTAGCTTGAGGCCATTATGTTTTGTTGCTTCTTTTCATCCTGGAAATACTTTTTTCCTTGAAATCTGATACTAATATAGCTACTGCATCCTTCATGGGGTTACAATTTGTGTGGCATATCTTTTTATATCCATTTATTTTCAACCTTCCTGTATCTTTCTATTTGAAGTGTGTCTCTTGTAGATAGCTCATAGTTGTGTTCTGCTATTGTATTGATTTTGACAATCTCTGCCTTTTAATTTGTGAGTTTATTCCATTAAAATTTAATATGGTCATTGATGTAATTGTATTGGGAATATCATGTTATTGTTTTCTATTTTCCCTTTGTTTTCAGTTCCTCTCTGATTCATCTTTGTATAACTAACTCTCTCTCTCTGCTTTGTTCATAGTAGGTATTCAATAAACATTTGTTGAATTGATTATTGAACAGTCCCTTCCTCTGTGAATGTACCAGATTCCTCCAGGCAGTGTGAAATTTTTCTCCCTTTTGTACTCATACAAAATTGACAAAATACCCAAACATTTCTCATAGACACTGGGGTTTACTGCCAAAATATTTCTAAGCCTGACAAGACTCCTGGGATGCCTCTGATACTTAGACATGGTATGGATATCTGAGCACACACAAAAGGAACACTGAGCCATTTTTCAGTGTTTCAACTTCTTGTAATGAGATACAGGTTGACATTATAATTATTGTTAAAATTGGTTTAGAAGGAAAAGGTTATATAAGATATCGGAGTGGCTTCGGCTATCACTGTAAATTCTCAGCCTGTTATTCATCCAACAGAACATTCCCTTTGTCTACAAATCAGACTAGTCTTCGCCCTAAACACAGTATTTTTTTGATTCCCAAGGCTGCCACAAGTACTGAGGGAACTGCACAGTGGTGATGTTTTGAGTGTCACATTGTAGGGCAGTTATTTGCTTATGTGTCTTCCTTCTTCACTTGATTGTTTTCTCCGTAAGGGGAGGGCCAATGTCATATTTAATTGTGTATCACTACCACATTCACAGAGCCTGACAAATAGTAGATACTCAACTATTTGGATTAATGAATAATTAATGGATAGAAAGTCAAGAAAATCTGAACTATAAAACTTATAGACATATATATATTTGTTTCTAACATAGGAGAAATATAGCAGAGATGTTCACATTGAAAGACTTGAAGCCAGTACTGTACTTGGTATGGGATATTTGAGAGCACCCACACAAAAAAACACTGAATCACTTTTCCACCTTAGTGAAATTTGGACCATATTTTTGTTCTGAAGCATAGAGGGATAGATTACATTTTTCAGTAAAGTCCCCAGTGCACCCAAGTCAAACATCTGTGGGTAATTTTGAAAATGTCTGATGGCTAATCTTAACACCTGATTCTTCAGGGTGGCCATAAATATGTGTCTGTTTGGGTGTGTCAGAGAAAGACAGAGAGGGAGGGAGGGAGGGGAGTGGGGAGAAGGAACAAGCATGAAAGGCTTATGATGGAAAACCTTATATTTTTTCTTCATGACATCAGTGGCATTACTTATATGAGATTTAAAAAAAAAAAAAAACTGGCACTAGGAGGAGGTCCAAAAATGAAAAGAGGTATTTCCTAGTTTTGCCAATACAGTGGTTGGGTGTTCCTTAAACATTCATGTTCTGAAAAAAGGGAGCAATTCAAAATCAAACTTGACACAGAAACTCTGCCCCTCTCAAAAGCTAGGAGGGGATTTTTGTATTCTTAAGAAAACGACACTTCCTTGCCCTTGGATGAAATGGTATGTGTCATTATTTGCATGAATGATAATTCCCATTCTCATGCTTCACTTATGACTATAAGGGGGTAAACATTTTTAAACTATAAAAGATAGGTATAATTCAACTCTTTTAAGGCATGGTTTTGTATTCATTTCTTACCGTCACTTTAAAAAACTTAAAACCTAAACAAATGATATAAATGAACTTATATACAAAACAGAAATAGACTCACAGACATAGAAAACAAACTTACGGTTACCAAAGGGGTCACTTGGGGGGGATAAATTAGGAGTTTGGGATTAACAGATACACGCTACTATACATAAAATAGATAAGCAACAAGGGCCTACTGTATAGCACAGGGAACCATATTCAATATCTTGTAATAACCTATAAGGGAAAAGAATCTGAAAAAGAATAGATATATATGTTTATAACTGAATCACTTTGCTGTACACCTGAAACTAACACAACACTGTAAATCAACTATACTCCAATAAAAATAAATTTTTCTAGGGGAGATACAAAAATAATAAAATTAAAAACTTAAAACCTGAAGGAAGTCCTATATCTTAAACTGCACATTGTCATTGTACATCTTTTTTCCCTCTTGGCATAAAAAAATTGTATTGAGTACAAAATAGTCAGTTGAGTTGGTAAAATTGAATAGTTTAAATTGAACTGCCTGTACATCTGGGCAAATTGAAGACATTATTAAGCTGTTGTCAGAATACATTTGGCAGAACTTGGAGGTGGGTTACAAAGACGATTCTGTAGGTCATTTAATTTCTTTACTCCAAATTTGTCCTGCGCGGCATGTGTACGAGTGCAGTTATTGAATTAATGATCATTCAGCCATTGGAGGATTTCTAATATTGACTGAAAAAATGTTTCCATTGGAAAGAATGAAATACATTTTCTAAATTTTCATCAGAAGCTGCTAATAAATTGCTCTTTTTGCTTCATGTTTCATATAAATCAAAGATCCTCACTTATATCAAAGATGCAAAATACACTACTGTGAATTGAGTTATGCCTAATACAACAAAGTTTGGTCATATGAATTTAATAGCAAAGTGAATTGTCTGGAAATTCTAGTTAGACTTGTTGCTATGAATGTTTAACCTGGAAAAGAGAGAGAATACAACTAGATCACCTGCTCAAGAAATTCACAATTCAATTGAGTCTAAACCATCCTCTCAAAAATGGATGATAAACGTGATAATTTAATATTTATTTTAGATTTATGATATGTTAATTAGTTCAGTAATCCTTCTAACTTAATGAATTCTAGTATGCTAATGGTTTTTGAAAATAAGGCAGAAATATCAGAGAGACCTTAGATGGTGTCTGCATAGAATACCTGCAAAACGTGTTTCTGTGGGTTGTCAGTCATAGCAACTCAGAAAAATTAATTTGTCTTATATATCTAGTGATTAACTGAAATTCTCTCTCATTTTTGTGTGCCTTCTGTATACTCTTAAAAATATTACTTATTTAAAACTTATTTTACACCCTTTTAAATATATTAAAATACGGAAGAAAATGCATCGATGTTATAATTTTGCTTTGCATCAACAAATTCAATTGGCTTGAAACCCTGATCTCATTTGAACTTGAAACAATAATTAATATACTAGTGATAGTTTTAAGAGTGAAATGGAGATGAATAGGTGAAACAAAAGGGAGTTTTTGGGGGTGGTGAAACTATTATGTCTGATACCACAATGGTGGATGCATGACATTATGCATTTGTCAAAACACATAGAATGTACAACAGGAAAAGACAACCCCAATATAAACCATGGACTTTTGTTAATAAAAGTGTATCAGGTATTATGTTTTCATTAATTGGTCAAAATGTACCACACTAATGCAACACGTTAATAATAGAGGAAAAGAGGGGATATATGGGAAATCCCTGTACTATCTGCTTAAATTTTTGGGGTAAATATCAAACTTTTCTAAAAACATAATATATTGATTTTAAAAAGGAGTAAAGTGTGCATCTTATTTTTACTTAAAAAAATTTTTTTGTTTCTTTCTTTTATTTATTTATTTTGGCTGTGTTTGGTCTTCGTTGCTACACACGGCTTTCTCTAGTTGCGGTGAACAGGGGCTACTCTTCGTTGCGGTGCGCGGGCTTCTCATCACAGCGGCTTCTCTTCTTGCGGAGCACGGGCTCTAGGTGTGAGGGCTTCAGTAGTTGTGGCTCGTGGGCTCTAGAGCACAGGCTCAGTAGTTGTGGTGCACGAGCTTAGTTGCTCCACGGCATGTGGGATCATCCTAGACCAGGGATCAAACCCGTGTCCCCTGCATTGGCAGGTGGATTATTAACCACTGCACCACCAGGGAAGCCCCAGTTATTCTTAAAGCAGTCTCACTTCTCTTTTGTGAATGAATTCTCTACTCATCGTTTCTTTCCATTTGATCTTCAAATCGTATTACACTTCGCCTTTACATGCATCAGGTTTTAGTGTTATTCTCCAGTTCTGATTTGTTACCATATAAGATTTTATATTTATATACATTTATATATATACATACACATTGATATTTATATATGTGTGTGTGTATGTGTACTCTGTATCCTAGACTATAAGCGCCAGTGGAGAAGGAGCTACTGTGCTGTTTGCCTTGTGACTTATTCAGCACAATGTACACGATTACAATTAACGTTATCTTTTCCCAGTGGATTTTCCCTTTAGTATTCAGAAGCCACGCTTTCAGAACTCAGGAGAGCTGATGTATACCTTTGTGTTTGACTAGCCATAAATAAGGACTGAGCTAGTGACACTGGTCGCGATAGAGAGGATAGATGATGGACTGACTGAAGTGGAGCTGAGAGAGAAAGTGTCTAGCCATGTCTAAGCTTGGTGCACAGAGTGAAGTCCAGGGAATACTCAAGAGTATGAACGCAGCAGCAAAGGGGCCTTCAGTAGAATATGAAAGTCTCAGGAAGTGGCTGCATACTCACACTCAAATAGGAATTAAATGGTAAAGATGGTAAGTAAGTTAAATGGGTTTCTCAGACAAATATCACCATTTTACTTCTTGGTGTCTATATACAGGCTATCCAAAGTTTAACCTGATTGATGTCTTGCTTTCTGTTTAAGGTTTTAATATAACTTTCTGATTAAAGCATTTTTCGTCATGATTTCCTAAAAGTACTTAGAAATGGGAATATGTTTCCAAATAAGTATTATGAAATTACTTTGGAGAACTTATCCAAATTGTGTGTATAGCAGGGCTACAGACAATGATATAGATTCCATGATACTGATATAATGTCCAGGAACTGGGAAAAAGACTTAGGGGTTACTTCCAGACATTCTTTATGGAAAAGAACAATCCACAGTAGTTTCCTCGTCTAATAAGTAGAAAAATTTTAAGTATTTTACAGTAATATGTCTTCTACCATGGATCCAGGCAAAATGATTCAGCATCTTTAAAGGACAGCGAGATCTCTGTGGTCTATTCCATATCTTCCATTCTGTGAGGTAAGGATGCACAGATGCTTTTGCTATAGTGGATTTAGCGCACCAGAGACTATTACAAATGTGATTATGGATAACTTGTTATAATTTTTCAAAACTGTATATTGGTATGTGAACATGTGTGTATCACAAAGTAAATTCCTGAGGGAAATATAATTATTTACATCTCCAACACATTATGTGCATCTGTGTAACTGATGATAATAAAAGCCCTGGGTGCGGGGCTATTGGTGAAGATCTGTGCTTGAGAGCAGCTGTCTTCAGGTGATTGCCTTCAGGAGTCTTCTGGGTCTCATTTGAAATCACTGCAAAATCTAGGAATTTCTCCTAAAGCCAAAGTTAACATTCACTGAGAGGTTGGTGGACAATTCCCTTCCAGATCGCCTACCTCTTTATACGTTCAGAACAGATTTAGAATGCAGGTTTCTACCAGAGGTAGCACGGAGTATACTCAACATGCCGCTAAGCCTAACCCAAACACTGTGAATAGTAACTCAAGGCCTTTAAAAATGTATTGAGTCTAACCCACCTGTTTTATAGTAGTTGAAAATAAAAATAATGGTGGCAATCTAACAACACATAATTAAGAGAAGGAAAAAGAGGTTTAAATCCATAACTACCCAAACGATATTGGGATCACTTTAATTAAGGCTTTTTTTTTTGCGGTACGCGGGCCTCTCACTGTTGTGGCCTCTCCCGTTGTGGAGTACAGGCTCCGGACGCGCAGGCTCAGCGGCCATGGCTCACGGGTCCAGCCGCTCCGCGGCATGTGGGACCTTCCTGGACCGGGACACGAACCCGTGTCCCCTGCATCGGCAGGCGGACTCTCAACCACTGCGCCACCAGGGAAGCCCTAAGGCTTTTTTAATTGCCAAACTCTACCGCTACTTAAAGTCAAGCTACTGGAGGAAGTATCTATAAATCATGTGTCCCCTTCATTGCCTCCCATTACGCCTTAACTCACCCTAGTTTCTCTTTTGTCCCCACCACTACACCAATACTGATTTCTTGAAGCTTTACCAATGACTTCCTTGTTGCACAGTCCAGTAGCTACTTTTTCAGATCTTCTGTGAGTTGACTGCTCAAGAGCACTGGCCAGTTCTTAACTCTCTCTCTGTTGGAGCTCTTATTTCTATCAGCTTCTGCTACTCTGGTTCTCCTCCAAGCTCCCTGGCTTCCCCTTTTTGGGTGTTCTTTGTTGGTTTTATCTGATTATTAATGTTTAATATTAATGTTAGATTTATAATCTAACTGATAATGTTGGATTTCCTCAGCCCTTAGCCTTGAGCCCTTTCTTTAACCAAAACTTCAATTATTTGCCTATATGTTGAGGACCGACTAATATCTTCAGCCTAGGCCTCTCCTCTGACCCCCACAGATGTGATAATTTAATGAAAAATCTCCATTTTGTTACCTCACAAGCACCTTAGAGTGCCCCCCTTTACATCTCCTCTATAGCAGTCATCACAATGTTAGTATATATTTGTGTTATTGTTGGGCCAGTGTAAGTCTGGTCCATTACACTGACACCCCCTTGAGAGCAAGAAACATTTGTTTTGTTCAGCACTTTGCACATAGTAAATGTTGGGTAAGTATCCAAATATCAACTCACTGCACTTCGGGTATGTAGTCCTTTGCTGGCCCTCAAATATTTTTCCTCACCTTCAGGGAGTTTTACTTGCTGCTGTCTCTATCTGAAATGCTTTTTATTCCTACTTTCACATGGCCAGCTTCTGCTTATCATTCAGGTCTCAGCTCAGATGTTACTTCCTCACAAAGGCTTTTCCTGATGATCTGATCTAAAGTTGGCCAAAAGGTACATGAAAAGATGCTCAACATCGCTAGTTATTAGAGAAATGTAAATCAAAACTACAATGAGGTATCACCTCAGCAGTCAGAATGGCCATCATCAAAAAGTCTACAAACAATAAATGCCGGAGACAGTGTGTAGAAAAGGGAACCCTCCTACACTGTTGGTGGGAATGTAAGTCGGTGCAGCCACTATGGAGAACAGTATGGAGGTTCCTTTAAATACTAAAAATAGAGTTGCCATATGATCTAGCAATCCTACTTCTGGGCATATATCCAGAGAAAGGTCTAATTTGAAAAGATACATGCACCGCAATGTTCATAGCAGCACTATTTACAATAGCCAAGACATGGAAGCAACCTAAATGTCCATTGACAGAGGAATGGATAAAGAAGATGTGGTACATATATACAATAGAATACTACTTAGCCATAAAAAAGAATGAAATAATACCATTTGCAGCAACAACGTTGGAACTAGAGATTATCGTGCTAAATGAAGTAAGTCAGAAAGACAAATGCCACATGATATCACTTATATGTGGAACCTAAAATATGAGACAAATGAACTTATTTGTGAAACAAGTGGACTCACAGACGTAGAAAACAAACCTATGGTTATGAAAGGGGAAAGGGGGTGGGGAAGGGATAAATTTAGGAGTTTGTGATTAACAGATATATACCACTATGTATAAAATAGATAACCAACAAGGACCTACTATATAGCACAGGGAACTATATTCAATATCCTGTGATAAACGATAAAGGAAAAGAATATGAAAAAGAATGTGTGTGTGTGTGTGTGTATATATATATATACATATAACTGAATCACTTTGCTGTGAAACTAACACAACATTGTAAATCAACTATACTTCAATTATAAATAAATAAATAAAGTTGCCCCCCTGCTCTTACCCCAGTCATAGCACTTTACAACATTGTAGGATCTTCCAAAGTGGGCTCCTTTGTTTATTTATCTCACCAGTAGAATGCCAGACTCTGAAGGAGTAAGAAGCTAATCTGCATTGTTCACCAGGGCAACCCTCTTGCCTCACACATAATACTAAGTCAGGAAACTTCTTCATGTTTTACAAGAATTAATAAAAAGTTTAACCAAGTTTAAAAGTATCACATGAAAGAGAGTGAGAGATTATGTATTGTTGTGGGATATGGGAAGACTTTATGGAGGAAAAAACAGTTGAATTGTGGCTTGTAAGACAGATAAGACTACATGAGGTTTTGCATTAGAATATGTGCACTAAGGAGCATAAATAAAAGAACAGAACTGCAGCCTGATGAGATCTGTGTTTTAAGAAGATAAATCAAAAAGCTGTGTAAAGAATGATAGCTTAGAGACTAAAATTAGAAAGTTACGAGACTACTGCAACCTGCCAGGAAAGGAGTAGAGTCTGATTTTGAGAAGTGGCTTTGGGGGGTAAAAAAAAAAAACAAAAAAAAGAAGTGGCGATCAAGACAACCCAAAAGGATTTATTTGCTAACTGCATGTATATGTAGAATGAAGGATGAGAAGGTTATAATCGGTTTTGATAATAACATTTATGGTGCTAAGGAGCTTAGTGGTTGGGAAAGGGGTGGTTCGGGGATGAATTAAGGTTTGGAGACAAGTTTTGATGATTGCTGGATATATGAATTAAAAAGTGCAGATGGTAGTTCAGTGTTTGGGTCTTGGATTCAGGGAAATGAGCAGGGCTAGAAGTGAATATTTCAGAATCATCACCACATACATGGTACTTAACACACAGCAATGGATGAAATTTCTCAGGGATGAGAAGAGAAAAAAGGATATAGCTAATAACAATATTGGTGGAAGTTTATGTAAAAAGGAACTAGAAAATAAAAAAAAAACTGTGAGAATATACCAACAAAGAAAGAGCATAATTCAGCTGACACATATGACTTGTTTTTCATTGAAAGTCTCTTACTATTCTTAGAAAGATGATTATAAAAGACAGTGTCATATGGTGCAGACAGCTTTAAATGTTCAAATTATTCCTATTTAACTGTGAAAGCTGATGTTTGTTTTTGTTTTTTTTTTTTCAGTACGCAGGCCTCTCACTGTTGTGGCCTCTCCCATTGCGGAGCACAGGCTCCGGACGCGCAGGCCCAGCGGCCATGGCTCACGGGCCCAGCCGCTCCGCGGCATGTGGGATCTTCCCGGACCGGGGCACGAACCTGTGTCCCCTGCATCGGCAGGCGGACTCTCAACCACTGCGCCACCAGGGAAGCCCGAGCTGATGAATTTTTAATGTCAGGTGTAAAGGTTGCTAATTCTGCCAAAAATGCAGTAGAACATTGGATCTTTCCATTGGAACTTCAATGACTTATCACTGTTGATGTTTTGTGTGCTAATCCCTATTTAATCCAGCCTTCCGAATGAAAACTGGAAATCTCACCAATACACAGAATTTTAGAACACTTGCTAATAATGTGCTATATATAAGTGAAAATGGTCAGAGCAGTGATTTTTGAATCTTTAGGGTGAGAAATGTTTGCCTATGTCCACTTTGCAACTGTCCTCAAATTCTAAAAGTGTATGTGCGTGCCCCTGAATTTTAACTTAGGAAAAATCAAGGATACTCAATACAATTATTTTAGAGGCTGACACTGCAGATAAATTGCCTATTTGGGTTATAGTGGTATTTAATCCTAGGGGAGCAGAGGACACAGATTCAAAATGCATTCTGTTATGATGATATATTTAGTTGTGAATTCTTCCATTTCAAATTCATAATTACAATGTCCCCATCCTTGAGGTTATTCTCAGCATTCAACCCTCTGATAAATTTGTCTACACAAAACGGCAGCTGGTCCACTGGCAATTGAACTGCTTTTGGTGACATAATTTCAAGATGTTTTTTAGAGTCTCTGAAAGAGAGCATCTGCCCACAGCTTGGGAAGCATTGTGCATGGGGCACTTTGCTTACATTTTCTCTAGGGACAAGGAGGCAGTGTGGGCTGACAGTTGGTCAGAATTGTCAGGTAAATAACTGTCTCATGGAAAATGTTCCTTTGCTGGTTTTAGTTCCCATGCTTAGTAGAATTACAAGCCTTGTTATTGAGGAAAAAAAAATAATGGTAATGAGGTGATCAGTGTAGATCAAGAAAGAAAAGTCAGGTCTTTCTAAAGTCTTTTTAAAATTCATTCCCCAAATGAGACTATGATAGAAAAAGAAAAAAAAAATAAAACAAATGGAAAAATCCAGGTGATCTGAAGGCAGAAGCTATTCTAAATGGAATTAATTCTCTTAGCACACTTTCAGGTTAGGTTTTATGAAATCTATTTGTTTCACACAAAAGAGAAACAATTTGCATCTGACCTTGTAGTAAAGAAAGACTCCGCTGACTTTAGGGCAGCAAGAATTGAAGGTGAACCACAGAATTATTACTCTAACCCATGCTATTTTGAACATCTTCTAAATGATTCAAGCCACAGTTTGTCTGACCCAAGGGAATAACTTGCTTTCAAAATCCCCTGGCAAATCCTGCCTTATTGGAAGTAGTTGAACAAGGGATGAATGGATACATTTTCTTCACAGTCCTTTATGGGACAAAAACAATTTTGTAGTGACCTTACCCTAAATCACCAAAGCACACGACTGTAAGAAATCAAAGTGACAAGCAAAACTAAAGGGAGATATTTGTAATGATGAAATCGTTCTGTATTTTGATTGTGGTAGTGGTTACACAAATCTATACATGTGATGAAATTGTGTAGGACTATACGTCAACATTGTACCATTGTTATTTTCCTAGTTAGGTCCAGTTTCCCCATGCAATCATTGGGGAAAACTGAATGAAGGATACACAGGAAATCTCTTTAGAATCTTGGCAACTTCCTGCAAAGCTATAATTATTTAAAACCAAAAAGTAAAAAATAATTATACAACAAAAGAAATAGAAAAATATCAAAAACTCTTCCCATCACATGCCGTATGTCTCATCCTTCTCATCTGCTAGATTTGAACTTATTACGTCACTTCCATAGAGAGCACTTGAGTAACTCCTCTACCTAAAGTCACCTCCTTCTATCTTGCATTACCAGCATTTTTCTTTATCTCCCTACGTTTCTCCTTCATAGCACTTCTCAGCACATATGTAATTATATACTCATTGGTTTCATAATCTGATAAATGTCTGTTCATTCAGCACTTAACAAATATATGTTGAGAACCTACTATGTACCAAGCCCTATTTTAGATATTGAGGATACAGCAGAAAAGTCAGAAATGATCCCTGGCAGACCAATAAGGGCCCTTCCCTCACAGAGCTCACATTCTAGTAGGTAAGGATAACAATAAACAAGTAAATACATAAATAACTAAGAAAAATATCAAATAGCAACACATTTTGCAGAGAAATAGAGGATGGAAATATAATAGAGAATTATTGGATGGCTACTTAACATTGAGTTATTAAACTGTGCCAGTTAGGTACAGTGATGTAATGTTTGAATGGAGGCCTTAATTATGGAGAAGGAATCGGCCATGCAAAATTATGAGTGGTGTGGGGTAGAGACAAAGGGAGTACTTCCCAGGCAGAGAAAAAAGAAAGCACAACTTCCTTCAATTGGGAAAGACCTTGGTGTTTTCAGTGGTAAGAAGGAAGCCAGTGTATATGGAGTGGAGTGAGTGAGAAGGGATCATAGGAGATCAGGTCAGAGAGGCATGAAGGAGCCAGATCATCTAGGGCTTTAAATGCCAGGGTAAGAGGTGTACTGGAGATCCATTGGAGAGCTTTGAGCTTTCAGTTTTGTCAGTTTTTAGTCATCACTGATGCAAACCTAGACACTTTGGCACATATTGTCTGAGTTACGGTAAACACTGTTTTTGATGAAATATTAATTATGGACTGTGCCTCTTTAGAAATGTAGAATCTTCTCCGCCTTGGCTAAGAATCTCTTAAACCTTCTGGAAGCCTTCCTTTGTGTTCTAAAAGTGAGAGTGCAAGTTCTAGGGCTTCTTTGAACAGCTGTGGCGGCCACAGAGAACTTTCTTCACTTAGTGGCCATGGGTAGACTTTAGATGTGTCTGAAAAATTAAATCCAGGTGGCTGTAGAGGATACACTTCTGATGGTTTTGCTTAGATCAAGTCCTTTCTGGAATGAAGACCTTGATAACTGTCCAACCTGGGAATGCCACCCACACCCAGCTCCTCTACTCTGTACCTTACAGCACACGCTTGAACTTCTGCAGGCTTCCCTTTCATCAGTACTTCCTTATTACACTCCCACTGTGTTCCAGGCAACTCCTTAGGAACTAGGGAGACAGTGAAGAGACATACAAATAAGGTATCGTTCTGATGCAGCTAGTGTTTGATTAGGGAGAGCCAAGCAATATAAAGTAAAATTAAAATGAACAGAAACAC
>NW_020175438.1:38440-49214 GCF_003031525.2 Neophocaena asiaeorientalis asiaeorientalis | reverse complement strand
CAAGTTTCTGCTAACAATTATTCTTTCATGAAAATGAACCCAGTTGATGTGATGGCTACTAGAGGAGGAGAGGACTATTTTAAATGAGGGGGCTGTGCAGTTCATGTATAGCCTCTCTGAGGGGCTGAAGCTGGGAATACCTGAGATAAGATATTTAGTCCCTCCCCCAACCCCAAAATCAGCTGTTCTGGTTGAAATGAAGGAATAAGTGCAATCAGAGCACAAGCCAGGAAACATTCATGTTTGTGTTTTAAGTTCTCATCTAAGTCTCCTTCATAATGTATGAAACAAGTATCGGGATGCCTCTTGATTAACAAGATTTTCAGACTGTTTCTACCATTGATGTGCAGAGATCAGAAGCCTGGCAGCGTCCCCTTGGTCAGGCTCCTCCAGCAATTTGCTGCAGGGCATCTTTAGTCATCTGCACCATCCTTTCAATGTGACCATTTGCTTGAGGGGACTGAGATACAATGATGACAACCTGGATAAAGCTCCTGTTCAAAAAATCCTTAAATACTCCTGAGGAGACTGCATAACAAATCTTAAAAGGTAGCACTGTTGAATAATGTATTTGCAAAGCAAAAAAAAGGCAAAAGAAAATTCTGGCATAAACATATAATTTTTGGATATTCTGAATATTCTCATTTGTACTTTTCTTGTTGGTTTTTTGTTTTGTTTTTACATCAGGGTTTGATTGCATTGGGCAGAGCAGTTTCAGCGACCATCAACTAAGGCCTGCTTGGTCCCAAAACAAGAAACAATGTGTACTGCTAGAAAGAGCATGGCTACAGTGACAGACTTGAGTTAAGGCTTAGACCCTTACGTGCTATATGACTGTGGGAAACTTATGAACCTCTTTGAACCTCTCTTTCCTCGTCTGTAAAATGGTGATGATTATATCTACATCATGAAATTATTATAAAGATTAGATGTAATGGCCATACAAAACTGATTACCAAACTTGGCTCATAAAAGTCACTCCGTAAAAGATAGTCATTGTAAGTAACATTATTAAAATCAATACTGGTTATTGACTAAGCCTCTTGATCACCTTCCATGGATGGCCCTTGATATTTGGCAATTGTTTGAGAATCTGTAAGAATATCACATAAGATCAAAGGCCGATAAACTACAGTAAAGGTGTATTTGCAAACACTGGAATCATGTAATTGAGATGATTGACTGTAGAGCCCTGTATATTGATTCTTCTTAAAGATACTTTAAGATACTTAAAGATACTTTAAAGATTCCTGTCCCCCTGCCCCCATGTCTCACTGTAAGACCAGTCCAGTTGGAATCACTCACTGGATACATTTCCTTATTTCTTGGATACTGTGCTGAATTATATATTCAAGTTATTGTTCATTGACATGAATTTAAGGTAAAAACACTTAGAGTAAAAATACATTCTTAGCATTGCAGATAATTGATTCAAGCTATTATTGGGCCAGAAAGAATGACAGGGGCCTCCCCTTCTCAGACCCCAGTTCCTGGGAAAATGTTTTGGAGAATTTGCTGTTACTCCTCTAAGGGTAAATTATGGTACTTTTTAAATGCCTCAGTCACTGAGTTCTCACCATGGGCATCTTCAAAAGGAACTTACAGGCTTTATCTCTGAAATGAAAAGTTGGAGCATATCATTACTACATAATTACCATGCACTGGCCTTTTACTGTGTACCAGGTCTACGCTAAGTGCTCGATTTTAGTTGTAATCTCATTAAGTCCTCATAGCAACCCTATGGGGTATGGACTATTATTATCCCATTTCGTAGAGGAGAAAACTGAGCATCAAGGATTTGAGATGACTTTGCTAAAGGTCACAGCTGGTTAATAGCTTATCAGGGGAGAACCAACTACTTGTCCACTCTAAGTTTAGACTCAAGAAAATGGTTAAGCACAAGATATTTAGTGGCTTGATTTTATTTGTATCAATTCTGCAGATTCCTGAAAGGACTGTGGAACGCATTTTGAAAGTGGCATTTCTCTAGGAAGTAAGTGGAGTGAGGACATGTCATTGGTGGATAATGGGGTCTGGGACCTGTTAAAAGTACCTGGTGAAGAAAAATGCGTTTCCTCAACTGCACCCTGGTTGAAAGGGGGTCAAGTTGAGTTGTGAACCTAAAATTTCTCCCAATTCCTCTGGAGACCTTGTATAAAATCTAGGGCTCTGTCTAAAGAAAAAAAGATAGAATGAGGATAATCAAAGCCAGAGAAACCACAATAGAGAGAGAAAAGTAGATATTAATAGATACCCTGAGAAAGTAGGTGAATGAAAAGTGGATCTTCCCTATTTATATAAATCTAAAATTGCACTTGGTCAAAAGCTACTGATAAGGGCTTCATTATGGACTCCACATGAAGGTGATTCAGTAACATATCATCTGAGAAATTTGTCAAATATTTGATTAATATGCTATATGTTTTGGTAGCATGGAGGATAATTAGGGAACCAAAAATACCTCCTGCCCTCATGGAACTCACACTCTAATGGGACAGACAGACAACCAAAAAGGCAGTTCCAATACAGAGGGGTATATATAGTATATAATGTAGGATGTACAGGGGATTATGGAAGCTCATAGGAAGGAAACCAAACTTTTTTGTAGATCCTTGAAGGATTACTGGAAAAAAGAGACATTTAAACTGGGGCCTGAAGGATCAGTAGAAGTCAGTCGGTCTAGCAGTGTGAATAATTAGGTGTGTACATGGGGGTAGGGAGTGATTGGCATCCTGATTTCTTGGCTCCTGTGGACATATCAGGACAAGTGAAAAATAAAACTCCTCCTTCCCCCAGCTCTGGAAGAACAGGGCCGATATCTGTTTATACACAAGTGAGCTCACTGCATCTCTATACATTTCTCCAGTCAAGCCTTTCAACAGGGATTATGATGAATGTTTTCAGAGCAGGAGAGGATGGAGGCTAGTTCTTTGAGTGAAGGAATAGTAAACAGCCTTAATCCAGGGAGATGGTTACTTTTCTTAGAAACACTGGATAGAACCAGAGATTAGGGCTTGTATAAACGCTAGGGGACTGATATCTCTCCCCAATACAGCACCCCTGAGAGGAGATGGAACCTCTGATTAAGTGGTATATGCATACATGGATGGAGTTCAGGGGGCATAGCATGTAGTCAGGAATGATCACTAGCCCCTTGGCCTTGACAGCTAAGGTGAAGATCCCTTTACCTGTTCTTGTCATAGAAATATTGGTGCTTTCCATATGAAATGGGCCATATGAATTTAGATAATGAGCATTTGTAGGATGACCACAGTAGCTAAAAACAGGGTCCCTCTCATGGTTTTTCAGCACAAAGTAAACCTGGCATTATTTTAAACCCCATGGAAAGGGGCTCAAGTAATGACTGACAATGAATTTCCTAGTAGCCAGGACAGGTTTTGAAATCAGACTTAATTTGAATTAGAAAAATTTTAAAATGCATTTTTGCTCCAAAAAGTTGGTACAATTCATTTCATACCTCATATATATTACAAGACCCCAAAGCAAGGGAGAACATGGCATATACTGTGAACTGAAAGTAATTCACAATCTTATGGGGATAGTGTCATCTAAGCTAAAAGCTGACAGATTATTTGGTAGCAAACTAAGACAGAAAGGAGGTGGAAAGTTATCTGGGTAAGCACATCTCAGGCTTAAGAAACATCATGTGCAAAATTAGTAGGAGAGAGAGTATGGCATATTTGAGCAGCTTAAAGAAATGTGGTATGCCTGAAGTGCCAGTAGCATTTGGACCATCATGTCTGAAATACAGAAGAGAGAATTGAGTGGGAAATTTTGTATTTTTCAGTATATGCATGGTAATAGAAACCAGAAGAATATTTGGAAAGATGAAAAGGACCTGGGACAAAAGTGTTAATATTTAAAGATGGGCAAAGAAGGAGATAGAAAGAGACTAGAATAGGAAACAAACAATAGGAGAATGTAGAATCCTTCATGCCAAGAAACAAGTTTTCAAGAACAGATTGTTGTTAACTTAGCCAACTCCCGTTAAGGGTTCAAATAAGGCAAGGGATGAAGCCTTGTTAGGATTAGCAACTAGAATAATTTTGGTGGCCTTGGCAAGCACAATTTTCATGTTATAGTTAAGGCACAAGTCAAATTACAGTGGGCTTTAGAGTGGATAAGATGTGAGGACAGAGAAAGAAAATGTAGATCACTTTGCTTTCTAGTCAAAACTCTTGGAAAGTGAAGAAAAAATATAATAACTTAAGAATGATGTGGGTTTCAAAATTGCAGTATGGAGACAATATCTCCAGCATTTATAACAAAACTATAATTTTCTGTCTTAAAATATTAATTTCCTAACTAAAAGGCATCATACTGTATGGTGTGACTATTATATCTATGTGTTAATTAAAGATATGTAATAGGAATCTATTGTATGTATAATTTTACACTAGGTATTATCAGAGAGAATGCATTTATTCAACCTAGATTTATTGAACATGCACTGTATGCCAAATACTGTGCTGGCTGCTGGTGAATGTGGAGATGCAGAAGACAGTGTCCTCTCTCTCATAAAGTTCAAAGGCTATGGGGGATAAGGTTGTGTATTAGCGGTCCCAGTTTCTGTATAAGCCATACTATTTCCTGAATTTAGACATGGCTGGGCTTGAATTTCAGTCTAGTTGGAACAGAATTCCAGAACTCTACATACACAATGATAGCAGAGTGCTTGTCTCCATGCTGACTCTCTAGCCTATTTCAGTAAATTCATTTCTGAGCTCTGGGTTAGAGGAGGCTACAAGAAGAAACTGAAGAAGCTATGAACATGAAAACGCAAGAATAATGAGGACTCTGGAAAACATGGAGCAGCCTGTAACATGTCAGCAGCAGTGGTGATTGATGGCAGAAAAGCCAGAGAGGAAGAGGAAGTCATATGGTAGCTATCATATAGAAACAGAGGTCTCGTTTATAAGCACCCATAAACTACTTCATCGATCCTTTCAGATATAATCGAGGGAAGGATATTTGTAGAGGTCTAGAATTGAAATCAGTAGGTTAAAAAAAGGACAAACCAGCAAAATATAGCTTACTCTTGTTACTTTGACTTCATAAATATAACCCCCAAAACACTTGGGTCACACATGCAAACAACCATAACACACAGCAGAATTAAATATACATTAACAAGAGGTGCAAAGTAACTATGAGAACGAAAAAAAAATGCAGGATGTAATTCTAAATAGATGAACAGAGAAAGCTTTATGGAGGATGTGGCACTTGGATATAGTGGAAAGATAGGATTATTTCTTGTGATCTCATAGTCTAGTTATAAAAATATTGCACATAATTGGCACCAAGGAAATTGTTGTTACAGGAAGCCATTTTGAAGCAAACTGAGTCAACGGAGAAGAAGGACCTAAATGGGAGAAATGGCGTTAATTTGGGAATGCTTCTTGACAAGGGCTTCCTACACTGAAAGGATGTTCTGTCCTAGGAAGACACTAGGAGGAATTGCTTCATGGAACAGAAAGAAATGAATTGATTGTAACTGGAATGTGGGAAGCAGGTGGAAGGGCTGCAGCTCAGAAGAGCCGCTGAATGCAATTTGAATTTAATTCAGAAAACTGCTATTTGACCTCAACATTTTAGAACCTAAAATATACTCATTTTTTTAACCTTATCCTGGATTTCATTCATTTTTAAACCATATCAAAATTGCAAACTCGTTCCTATTTGCATTGTGTTCCTTGGATAAAGCCTTGATTCAGGGCACAGAATAAGAATCAGACCAAGTAATATTTAGAATATAAGATTTTATACTTTCAAAGAGACTTACAGTTTTTAATTTAGAAAATGTTCCTATGAGATATTGATTTTTTTAAACCTGCTGTAACATTTAAAGTGGAGTTAAGCTATTTTTCCGCATTCAGGGATAAACCCTTTAAGAGAATTTATATACATTTGCAAATGTACATGTACGATTAATACAGACCTGAATGTTTTAAATTTTTAAATAACCTTACGAAATATTAATTTATAAATTTGTTTGAAAGAAATTTTTTAAAGTTCAACTAGCTATTTATAGTAACTGATATTTAATTAAGATAAAGACCAATTCAAAAGTTTTATTTTTCTGAAAGCCAAAACATTTGAGACAAATTTCATTTGAGACCACTTTTCTTCAACTTTTGAAGTCCCTTATATATATATTCGAAATTCTAAACTCCAATCATTTTTTCAAAGCCCATTTTAATTTTGTTTTATTTAGTTTTGCTCTACTAAGGATTTTCCATTTTCATAGGATCATAAAACCATCTCTTCTAAGTAGAAGGTGGGACTATAATTTTTTTTTTTTGCGGTACGCAGGCCTCTCACTGTTGTGGTCTCTCCCGCTGCGGAGCACAGGCTCCGGATGCACAGGCTCAGTGGCCATGGCTCACAGGCCCAGCCGCTCTGCGGCATGTGGGATCTTCCCGGACCGGGGCACGAACCCATGTCCCCTGCATCGGCAGGCGGACTCTCAACCACTGCACCACCAGGGAAGCCCAGGGACTATAATCTTTTAATGCTTAACTCTAAGTGGAAGAGTAATTGCATATCTAAAGAATAATTGGTTGATCATCACCAGCTGCTTGACCATTTTAAATTTACACATTTACATTAAGCTTTTCTCCTAACTCTGAAAGTTTTACTGAAAATTCATTTTCAAGCCATTTTTCCAAGGAGAAATATTTACTACTGACACTATCACTAGAGTATTTTAAATTGAGATGGTAAAACAGTATGAGTGGCGTTACCTCTTTTAGAATGCTGCAACTAAACACAAAACCATTCTCAGCTCTGTAATTGGTTTCAGATAGCAGTAAAAGATATGAGGACCACAAATATTGATGAAAAATACAGGTACCTTAAGTCATATGTACCTCAAATAAGAGTGGCAAAAAGCAAATTATCTTTTCACTGCCTTTTTGCTGTCAACCCAGCAGTGCACACAGAAGTTGATGGCAGCAGAGGATACTGTTGCCAACATTTCATGAGAATTTTTCTTCTTCTAGGTCTGTATGAGTCTCTACAAGTTCCTTCACAAATATGGGTCAAGGAACCCTCACTGAATTTGAACTTCTGCTTAAATTAAAGCTCAAACTGAGGGACAATCTTTTCAAGTATTTACCAAAAGCCTTGCCCTGTTTCCTTCCTGTACATTTTAAGCTTGATGTATTTCCCTGCTCTTAATTTCAGCCATACCCACTCTGTCCAGTAAGTGTAGAAAAACCACCTTGCCTTATCAGGGACTTAAGGAAGATGCATTTGGAGATAATGTTTAAGAGGGATAATAAAAGGATTTCTCATAAACCCCTTTTAATTTCCTGGTTTCTAACTTTTCCAGACTGAACCATAGGTAGAAGATGTCTCCTGAGATATTTAAAATGTACTAAGGCCCCTAATCCTTGTTTACTTCCTCCTAAATCTCCTAGGAGAGCAGAAGAAAAGGTGAGCATCTAGACAAACTCAGAAAGTTACTTTTACCAAAGAAACCAAAATAAAACAAAATAAACAAAACCTCTGGTCAATTAAGGGAGTCTTTTGATGGTATTAAACACATGGTATTTTCCCCTTTGGCCTAGTTTTGAGCATTGCAATTGGGACTGTAAGGTTTGCTTAGTTTTGTGTTGTCACTTCTATTTAATCCCTTCATGAATCTTTCACCAAAAATGAACTCATTTTAAGATGAAGTGGTGAATTAATGCAGTTATATAATCCAGCAAAGACATCTAATTTGAGAGTATGTCAATTAGAATGTGGCAGGGCCTCTGGCCTTTGCAATCAAAATACTAGTCTACTGTTGTAACAGGGTTTTTTTTTTTTATCCTCAGATGCCTTTCACTTAGAAAATTTTTCACTATTTTTCACTTCCCTAATATCAGGGGGTCAACAAGTTGTGCTCTGCAACTTTCATAGAGGAACATGAAAGGCAAAATGAGAGTTTAGCTCTGTAGTCTCAAGCATGGGGCCCCAGGCATCGTGGAGTGGGCTGCTCCCCCTTAGACCAGCAGGCAGCCGTGCTGAAATGCAGCTGTGGGCTTGATGCTAGTTGGAGCCTTTCCAGAGGTGTGCCAGGTCATGGAGTTAATGCTACTCAGGTAAGCGTGAATTTACTGTGGAAGTGAAGTCATTGAATAGGTTGTTCCAAAATAAATGTTAGGTTGGAAAGAGTAGGCACACCAAAATTGTTATTTCCAAAAATCATTTAAAAACACGCACTGCATACCATGCCCTGGCCATACATGCGCAGACCCCCACCCAGTGGAGGGAGAACCCTCAACTGGACACAAGCCCCACCCTGCCTGGGCTGGAGCAAGGAAACTCGAGGAACTCCCTGAACCCTGAGATAGACAGAGGACTGGGATCCAAACGGGTTGGGTGAGAATAAACTACTGGGGCCTTCTTCCCTTCAATACAGTCTGGTATTTGTAAGAGTTGAGGACCTGGGCCCCATTCAACCGGCATATACATATTCTCTGGAGACAGCAATTCATTTCACATCAACATCAACCTAAGGAAAGCATACAATCACTCACTACTGCTCTTGCCCTGGACTATTAAGGAAAATCTGCCCAGTTGTTTCATGTTAAATTGTGACTAAGGAACTACCAGACCTTATGAGTTGCAAGTAATCCTGTACGTTAAAAGAGAGATTATCATATGAGGTGAAAAAAAAATGTACTGCATAAACGTATTCCTGTCCTGGTTTCTAAGTGTGATATGTGGCCGGTTTTCTGATAGAAGTAACACTATGATGGTATATGTTGCAGATTTATGTTTGAGCTTTTCACATTTTCAATCTAGGACCATGATTAAAAAGGTCAAGAAGGGGCCTCTTCTGTGGCCAGAGTGAGGGCAATGTGTAAGGGTTAGGGGTAGAGAAATATACTAGGAAGGGTGGGACAAGGCATACTGCTCTCAGCAAATGAATCGTTCTCTCAGAGAAAGAGGACGTTGTGTGAGGAGAAAGATGAATCATCCTCAGGAAACCCTACCATCATATAGGTGAAAGGTCCCTGCTATCATCGCAGAGATTTTGGGAATGACAATTTATTGCTGCAATTGTATCTTTTCTTTCCTACCTTACTGACATTGGCAAGATTTTCCACAAAGGAGAAACTACTGAAAATGAGTTGCAAACTACAACTCTTAAGAGTGGCCAGAGATTACAGACATGGGAACAGGGATACAAATGACAGTTGACTTTTCAACATAAATAACGGACGACAGAGGACAATGGGTAAATATGTTTAAAGTACAGGCAGAAATAAACTTAACCTAGGCTGTCTTCAGCAAATATATCCTTCATAAGTGAGTCAAAGAAAAGACATTGGCAGATTCTTGTCTCAGATTTCTCATGAGAAAGACTGGAGGCAGGGCACAGGATGAGAAATCCTCCTTTGTCATCAGACCAAGAAAAAGGAGATAATAGTTATGGAGCTCTGTAGGAATCCTCCTCCTCTATTGCCCGTATGGAATACAAGTCTTAATTCACTGGGGAAATGACAATAAGCCCTGTCACTCTCAGGTATATGTGAAGACCAATTTTATCTGGGAGAAAGAAACAGAAAAATCTCTCTATACCTAGAGGAAGGACAGGAACACACCCTCGTCTCAGAACAATAGAGACACCCTACTGCAGAGGAAGGAATAGGATCAATGAGAAGGTCTCACAATGAGACTAAAGGAGACAGATAACCTGCCGGCAACTGAGACTGAGCCAGAATATCAGAGAACATCCTCCACCCTCTATCATCAGGTTAGCGAGCTTTGAGCAACAACAATCTTCTGCTGAGAGAGTGTTAAAAGGGACTTTCTTTGAGGCATACATGAAAAGACCTTCAGCAGAAGGAGGAGCAGACATTAAGGAAATCCTCTGGAAACCCAGCTTGTACTCTAAATATGAAGTAACACTGGAGGAATTTGAAGACTGGTGCACTGAAGGTCATCATAGCAACAATAAACCCCTACTCAGGTCAAAGACTTAGTATACAGATAGTCTTCCACACTGAAGAGCAAGCAAAAGAGAGACATGCTCATTTCTGGGCATACATAATATAAACGTTATTTCCAACTGTCCTAAATAAAATGCACAGCATTTAACAAAAAATTATGAAACAAAGAAGCAAGTGAAAACATTATCAACTAAGCAATCAACAGAAGCAGAACCAGGTATGATTCAGTTGTTCGGTCTACCAAACTAGGAAATTAAAACAAAAAACAACTTTGATTAGCAAGTCCCTAACTGAAAAGGTAAACTATATGCATGATCATATGGAAAATTTCAACAGGAATATGGAAACTATAATAAATGATCAAGTGGAAATGGAGAATAAAAAACACAAAAAGGTAGATGAAAAACTCCTTTGTCAGTCTCATCAGGAGACTTAATGCAGCCAATGAAAGACTTGGTGAACTTGAAGACAGGTCAACAGAAATTACAAAAAAGTACACACAAAAAGGGAAAAAAGGGGAGGAGCTTCAAGATGGTGGAAGAGTAAGACGTGGAGATCACCTTCCTCCCAACAAATATATCAGAAATACATCTACTAGAGGATCGGGGCCAACCGGCACTCACCAGTCCGAGAGGCTTGTCTGCTCACCCGCCCCCGGCTAGCCGGGAGGCAGTCGAGGAAAAGTCTGGACCTGCCAAAGGGATAAGAGACTTTTTCTTACCTCTTTGTTTCCTCGTGCGCGAGGAGAGGGGATTAAGAGCGCTGCTTAAAGGAGCTCCAGGGCTTCCCTGGTGGCGCAGTGGTTGAGA
>NW_020175438.1:9359-38344 GCF_003031525.2 Neophocaena asiaeorientalis asiaeorientalis | reverse complement strand
CTCCTTTAACCCCGTCCTGTCTGAGCAAAGAACAGACGCCCTCCAGCGACCTACACACAGAGGTGGGGCCAAATCCAAAGGTGAACCCCGGGAGCTGTGCAAACAAAGAAGAGAAAGGGGAATCACTCCCAGCAGCCTCAGGAGCAGCGGATTAAACCTCCATAATCAACGTGATGTATGTACCCTGCATCTGAGGAATACCTGAATACACAACATATCATGCCAAAGGAAGGAGGTGGATTTTGGGAGCAATGATACATATATTTTTTTCCCTTTTTCTCGTTTTGTGAGTGTGTATGTGTATGCTTCTGTGTGTGATGTTGTCTGTATAGCTTTGCTTTTACCATTTGTCCTACAGTTCTGTCTGTCCAATTTTTTTTAGTATAGTTTATAGCACTTGTTATAATTGGTAGATTTGTTTATTGGTTTGGTTGCTCTCTTCTTTCTTTCTTTTTTTATTACTTAAAAAATTTTTAAATAATTTTTTATTTTAATAAGTTTATTATATGGTACTTTATTTTATTTTATCTTCTTTCTTTCTTTCTTTCTTTTTCTTCTCCCTTTTATTCTGAGCTATGTGGAAGACAGGCTCTTGGTGCTCCAACAAGGCGTCAGGGCTGTGGCTCTGAGGTGGGAGAGCCAAGTTCAGGACATGGGTCCACAAGAGACCTCCCAGATCCATGTAATGTCAAATGGCGAAAATCTCCCAGAGATCTCCGTCTCCACACCAACACCCAGCTCCACTCAATGACCAGGAAGATACAGTGCTGGACACGCTATGCCAAACAACTAGCAAGACAGAGACACAACCCCATCCATTAGCAGAGAGGTTGCCTAAAATCATAATAAGGCCACAGACACCCCAAAACACACCACCAGATGTAGACCAGCCCACCAGAAAGACAAGATCCAGCCTCATCCACCAGAACACAGGCACTACTCCCCTCCACCAGGAAGCCTACACAGCCCACTGAACCAACCGTAGCCACTGGGAACAGACACCAAAAACAACAGGAACTATGAACGTGCAGCCTGCAAAAAGGAGACACCAAACTCAGTAATTTGAGCAAAATGAGAAGACAAAGAAACACAAAGCAGATGAACGACCAAGGCAAAAACCCACCAGACCAAAAAAATGAATAGGAAATAGGCAGTCTACCCGAAAAAGAATTCAGAGTAATAACAGTAAAGATTATCCAAAATCCTGGAAATAGAATGGAGAAAATACAAGAAAAGTTAAACAAGGACGTAGAGGAACTAAAGAGCAAACAAACAGTGATGAACAACACAATAAATGAAATTAAAAATACTCTAGATGGGATCAATAGCAGAATAACTGAGGCAGAAGAACGGATACGTGACCTGGAACATAAGACAGTAGAAATAACTACTGCAGAGCAGAATAAAGATAAAAGAATGAAAAGAATTGAGGGCAGTCTCAGAGACCTCTGGGACAACATTAAACACACCAACATTCGAATTACAGGGGTCCCAGACGAAGAAGAGAAAAAGAAAGGGACTGAGAAAATATTTGATGAGATTATAGTTGAAAACTACCCTAATATGGGAAAGGAAATAATCAAGTCCAGGAAGCTCAGAGTCCCATACTGGATAAATCCAAGGAAAAACACACCAAGACACTTATTAATCAAACTATCAAAAATTAAATACAAGAAAAAATATTGAAAGCAGAAAGGAAAAAACAATAAATAACTCACAAGGGAATCCCCATAAGGTTAACAGCTGATCTTTCAGCAGAAACTGCAAGCCAGAAGGGACTGGCAGGACATTTAAAGTGATGAAGGAGAAAATCCTATAACCAAGATTACACTACCCAGCAAGGATCTCATTCAGATTTGAAGGAGAAATTAAAACCTTTACAGACAAGCAAAAGCTAAGAGAATTCAACACAACCAAAAGAGCTTTCCAGCAAATGCTAAAGGAACTTCTCTAGGCAGGAAACACAAGAGACGGAAAAGACCTACAATAACAAACACAAAACAATTTTAAAAATGGTAATAGGGGGCTTCCCTGGTGGCGCAGTAGTTGAGAGTCTGCCTGCCGATGCAGGGGATACAGCTTTGTGCCCAGGTCAGGGAAGACCCCACATGCCATGGAGCGGCTAGGCCCATGAGCCATGGTCGCTGAGCCTGCATGTCCGTAGCCTGTGCTCCGCAACAGGAGAGGCCACAACAGTGAGAGGCCCACGTACAGCAAAAAAAAAGTAATAGGAATGTACATATCGATAATTACCTTAAATGTAAATGGACTAAATGCTCCCACCAAAAGACACAGACTGGCTGAATGGATACAAAAACAAGACCCATATATATATACTGTCTACAGGAGACCCACTTCAGACCTAGGGACACATACAGACTGAAAGGGAGGGGATGGAAAAACCTATTCCATGCAAATGGAAATCAAAACAAAGCTGGAGTAGCAATTCTCATATCAGACAAAATAGACTTTAAAATAAAGACTATTACAAGAGACAAAGAAGGACACTACATAATGATCAATCCAAGAAGAATATATAACAATTGTAAATATTTATGCACCCAACATAGGAGCACCTCAATACATAAGGCAAATACTAACAGCCATAAAAGGGGAATTCGACAGTAATGAAATCATAGTAGGGGACTTTAACACCCCACTTTCACCAATGGACAGATCATCCAAAATGAAAATAAATAAGGAAACACAAGCTTTAAAGGATACATTAAACATGATGGACTTAATTGATATTTATAGGACACTGCATCCAAAAACAACAGAATACACATTCTTCTCAAGTGCTCATGGAACATTCTCCAGGATAGATCATATCTTGGGTCACAAATCAAGCCTTAGTAAATTTAAGAAAACTGAAATCATATCAAGTATCTTTTCCGACTACAACGCTAGGAGACTAGATATCAATTACAGGAAAAAATATGTAAAACTACAAACACATGGAGGCTAAACAACACACTAATTAGTATCCAAGAGATCACTGAAGGAATCAGAGATGAAATCAAAATATATCTAGAAAAAAATGACAATGAAAACATGACAACCCAAAACCTAAGGGATGCAGCAAAAGCAATTCTACGAGGGAAGTTTATAGCAATACAATCCTACCTTAAGAAACAGGAAACATCTCAAATAAAAAACCTAACCTTACACCTAAAGCAATTAGAGAAAGAAGAAAAAAAAAAACCCGAATATACCAGAAGGAAAGAAATCATAAAGATCAGATTAGAAATAAAGGAAAAAGAAATGAAGGAAATGACAGCAAACATCAACAAAACTAAAAGCTGGTTATTTGAGAAGATAAACAAAATTGATAAACCATTAGCCAGACTCATCAAGAAAAAGAGGGAGAAGACTCAAATCAACAGAAGTGAAAAACAGTGAAGTAACAACTGACACTGCAGACATACAAAGGACCATGAGAGATTACTACAAGCAACTCTATGCCAATAAAATGGACAATCTGGAAGAAATGGACAAATTCTTAGAAATGCACAACCTGCCGAGACTGAATCAGGAAGAAATAGAAAATATGAACAGACCAATCACAAGCACTGAAATTGAAACTGTGATTTAAAATCTTCCAACAAAGAAAAGCCCAGGTCCAGATGGCTTCACAGGTGAATTCTATCAAACATTTAGAGACGAGCTAACACCTTTCCTTCTCAAACTCTTCCAAAGTAGCGCAGAAAGAGGAACACTCCCAAACTCATTCTACGAGGCCAATGTCACCCTGATGCCAAAACCAGACAAATATGTTACAAAGAAAGAAAACTACACTGATGAACATAGTGCCAAAATCGTCAACAAAATACTAGCAAACAGAATCCAACAGGACATTAAAAGGATCATACACCATGATCAAGTGGGGTTTATTCCAGGAATGCAAGGATTTTTCAATATACGCAAATAAATCAATGTGATACACCATATTAACAAACTGAAGGAGAAAAACCATATAATCATCTCAATAGATGCAGAGAAAGCTTTCGACAAAATTCAACACCCATTTATGATAAAAACCCTGCAGAAAGTAGGAACAGAAGGAACTTTCCTCAACATAATGGCCATATATGACAAACCCACAGCCAACATTGTCCTCAATGGTGAAAAACTGGAACCATTTCCACTAAGATCAAGAACAAGGCAAGGTTACCCACTCTCATCACTATTATTCAACATAGATTTGGAAGTTTTAGCCACAGCAATCAGAGAAGAAAAAGAAATAAAAGGAATCCAAATCAGAAAAGAAGAAGTAAAACTGTCACTGTTTGCAGATGACATGATACTATACATAGAGAATCCTAAAGATGCTAGCAGAAAACTACTAGAGCTAATCAATGAATTTGGTAAAGTAGGAGGGTACAAAATTAATGCACAGAAATCCCTTGCATTCCTATACAGTAATGATGATAAATCTCAAAATGAAATTAAGAAAACACTCCCATTTACCACTACATCTAAAAGAATAAAATATCTAGGAATAAACCTACCTGATGAGACAAATAACCTGTGTGCAGAAAATTATATGACACTGATGAAAGAAATTAAAGATGATACAAATAGATGGAGAGATATACAATGTTCTTGGACTAGAAGAATCAATATTGTGATAATGTCCATACTATCCAAAGCAATCTACAGATTCAATGCAATCTCTATCAAACTACCAGTGGCATTTTTCACAGAACTAGAACAAGAAATTGCAGAATTTATATGGAAACACAAAAGACCCCGAATAGCCAAAGCAATCTTGAGAACGAAAAATGGAGCTGGAGGAATCAGGCTCCCTGTCTTCAGACTATGCTACAAAGCTACAGTAATCAAGATAGTATGATACTCGCAAAAACACAGAAATGTAGATCAATGGAAGAGGATAGAAAGCCCAGGGATAAAGCCATGCACAAATGATCACCTTATCTTTGATAAAGGAGACAAGAATATACAGTGGAGAAAAGCCAGCCTCTTCAGTAAGTGGTGCTGGGTAAACTGGACAGCTGCATGAAAAAGAATGAAATTAGAATACTCCCTACCACCATACAGAAAAATAAACTCAAAATGAATTAAAGACATAAATGTAAGGCCAGACACTATAAAACTCTTAGAGGAAAACATAGGCAGAACACTCTATGACATAAATCACAGCAAGATCCTTTCTGACCCACCTCCTTGAGAAATGGAAATAAAGACAAAAATAAACAAATGGGACCTAATGAAACTTAAAAGCTTTTGCACAGCAAAGGAAAACATAAACAAGACCAAAAGAGAACCCTCAGAATGGGAGAAAATGAAGCAACTGACAAAGGATTATTCTCCAAAATTTACAAGGAGCTCATGCAGCTCAATATCAAAAAAACAAACAACCCAATCCAAAAATGGGCAGAAGACCTAAATAGACATTTCTCCAAAGAAGATATACAGATTGCCAACAAACACATGAAAGAATGCTCAACATCACTAATCATTAGAGAAATGCAAATCAAAACTACAATGAGGTATCACCTCACACCAGTCAGATTGGCCATCATCAAAAATCTACAAACAATAAATGCTCAGAGGGTGTGGAGAAAAGGGAACCCTCTTGCACTGTTGGTGGGAATGTAAATTCATACCGCCAATATGGAGAACAGTATGGGGGTTCCTTAAAAAACTAAAAATAGAACTACCATACGACCCAGCAATCCCACTACTGGGCATATACCCTGAGAAAACCATAATTCAAAAAGTGTCATGTACCACACTGTTCAGTGCAACTCTATTTACAATAGCCAGGACATGGAAGCAACCTAAGTGTCCATCGACAGTTGAATGGATAAAGAAGATGTGGCACATATATACAATGTATAGGAAAAAAAAAAAAAAAAAAAAAAAAGGTCATGAAGAACCTAGGGGCAGGACAGGAATAAAATGCAGACGTACTAGAGAATGGAGTCGAGGACTTGGGTAGGGGCATGGGTAAGCTGGGACAAAGTGAGAGAGTGGCATGGTCATATATACACTACCAAATGTAAAATAGATAGCTAGTGGGAAGCAGCCACATAGCACAGGGAGATCAGCTCAGTGCTTTGTGTCCACCTAGCGGGGCGGGATACGGAGGGTGGGATGGAGACACAAGAGGGAGGGGATATGGGGATATACGTATACATAGAGCTGATTCACTTTGTTATAAATTAGAAACTAACACACCACTGTAAAACAATTATACTCCAATAAAGATGGTAAAACAAAAAAAAGGGAAAAAAGAGTGTTGTGGGGGGACGGAAAAAGTATTCAAAAGCTATGGGACAATATTAAATACTCTGAAATATGTGTAATTGGAATTACAAAAGGAGAAAAGAAAAATGGTATGGGGTAGAATAATTACAGTTGACCCTTGAACAACATGATTTGAACTGTGCAGGTCCACTTATATGCAGGTTTTTTCAATAGTACTATAGTACTATTGAAAACCAGTACTACTCGATCTATGGTTGGTTGAATCCTCGAATGCGGAACTGCGGATATGGAGTAACTGCAGATATGAGAGCTGACTGTAAAGTTACTTATGGATTTTCAACTGCATGTGTAATAGGGAAGAGCAAATCTGACTCCATGTTGGATCTGTTTCTTTTACTGTTAACCTTTGTTTTCTATTGCTTTTGCTACAAGGTAATCACTAAAGGGATGTTGCCTGTAATTTAAAGTATACATAATGGTCCATCTCCAGGAACCCTGCCTCCCCATGCCTGAGCTTTAAGCTAAAATACCTTTGTTTAGTTCACAGGAAATATCCTGACCATGCCTGTGAACAGCTGCAGGAAAAAAGACATTAACACATCCTCTCCAGGAGTCTGGCTGAAACCAGGAAGTATCTGCAACAATTTATTACCTTTTTCACTTACCTCCTCACTTTCCCCTCTTTGTTCTATTAAAGAAACTAGCATCCAAACCCCACCAATGTAGTTCTTTGGGACACTAGTCCACCATCTTCTTGGTCTGCTGGCTTTCTTAAAAAGGTCGTTATTCCTCACCCCAACAACTTATCTCGCAATTAATTGCCCTTTTGTGCAGCAAGCAGTATGAGCTTGGACTCAAGCTCATACTGCTTGGGTCAGTGCCCCTAACCCCTGCATTGTTCAAGGGTCAATTTTACAAAAAAGGGAAAATGTCTGAGAATTTTCCAAAATTAATGAAAGAAACCAATCCATGTATCCAAGAAATTGAGGGCACACCAAGCAAGACAAATACCAAAACTAACCACACCAAGACACAACAAACTGCTGGAAAAAAAGAAAAAGAAATCTTTAAGACATTCATTCCACATAAAAGAAACATTAACAAATGTGAAATAACTGAATAATATAAACTTTCTCTGACCAAAGTAGAATTAACCTAGAAAGAAATTACAGAATGATACATGACAAATACTAAAATATTTTAATATTAATAAATAACCCAGGGTCAAAGAAGAAATTACATGAGAAAACAGAAAATATTTAGACTTGAATAAAATCAAAACAATGTATATCAAACTATGTGAATGCAGCTAAAGAACGTCTTAAATGGAATTTGAGGTGTAAATACTCGTATTAGAAAGTAAGAAATGTCTCAAATCAATGACCAGAGCTTTCACATTAAAACAGTAGAAAATATATGAAACTTAAATTTAAAGAAAGCAAACAGATGGATGTAATGAAGAGCAGAGATCAACAAATTGAAAATAAAAAAATAGAGTGAGAACCAATGAAATTAAAGCTGATTTTTTGAGAGACTCAATAAAATTGATAAATCTCTAGTCACATTAAGAAAAAAAAAGACGCAAATTATGCAATTTGGAAGTTAAATTGGGAACAACACTACAGGCCATGCAGACAATGAATAGAATAAAATTCCTCAATTTTATGTCATCTATGAAAAATCTACAATGAACATTAAATTTAGCATTATAAATTGTAATTAAAAATTTAATTGTAAAAAATTAAGCCCTTTTCCCCTAAGATCAGGAACACAGCACAGAAGTTTGCTCTCACCATTTTTATGCAACATTATACTAGGCTTCTCTCCAGTGCAATAAGGCAAAACAAGAATTAAGGATTGGAAAAATAGTTGTAAAATTCTTGTTATTCATAGAAAATTTGTTATGTATAAAAACTTTATGGAGTCTAAAAAATTTTTCAATAATCAAAATTTAAAAATTAAAACACTTGTACAGAGCTCATTTAGCAAAGCAGCTGATATGGAGTCAACATAAAATTTCTATTTTATTTCTATTTTAGTTCTATGTACTTTAACAAACAATTGGAAAATAAAAATGAAATTACCATTTTTAATAACACCAAAAGATATCAAATATTTAAGAAATTGGCTAAAGAAGATGTGTAACAACAGTACACTGGAAACTACAAACATCGTTAAGAGATATTAAAGAATAGTGAAATAAATATGGAAAACTTACATGTAGTGAAAGTCTCAGTATTAACAGGATATCATTCTTCCAAAATTTGCCTGTGATGCAACCCTTGTCAAAATTTTGGGATGAATTTTTAAAAAATAATATCTGAGAATGCAAAAGAGCTAACAGGTCCCAAATGATGTTGAAAAATATAGAAGATTCAACCTACTAGATTTCAAGGCTTACTCTAAAGCTGTAGCAATTAAGACAGTGTGGTATTGGATTAACGATAAATAACAGATCAATGGAACATAATAGTTCAGAAATAGACTCACACACATATAGCCAAGTGACTTTATACCAAGATGTCAAGACAATTCAATGGGGGGAAGGTATGTTTGTTTTAAAACAATGGTACTGGGGAATTGTATGTTTACATGGAAAAAATATGCACCAGAACAGCAATCTCAATCCGTACACAAAAATAAATTTGACATGGATCATAGACCTGAATGTTAAACCCGGAAGTATAAATCTCCCAGAAGAAAATATTTGAGGATATTTTGTAACCTTAGGGTAGGCAAAGATACCTAAGAGAGGAACACACACGAACACGCACACACCCCTCAAACAGAAAAGAAAAGAAGTATTACTGGACTTCATAAAAATTAAAAGTATATTTTCATCAAAAGATACCATTAGGCACACTAAGAGGCAAGTGAGAAGTACAAAAGAACTCTCAGCACCCCTGCACTAAGAGACATGACCAACCCTAACATGGCTTCCAGCAGCCTAAGGCTCCTTCCCTGGGTGAACCAAACCCCTCTCCCTGGGTTCCTTTTTTGTTAAAAACTCAGGGCTGTCAAAAGAATTTTCTGTCTGTTCCAGCCCAAGCCAGACAATAGGCCTCAACCCAGCCCCTCTTTCTTAGAGCATTTACCACAAAGAGCTTACAACTGTGAACCCTTCCTCTGTCCCTCTGAGATGTGGATGTATCTCCTGCAACTCAGTCTGTCTGTCTCAAGGTCTTAGAAACCATCCTTCGCAATGTAGTTACAGGGGTTCAAAAACTTGTCAAGTCATTGTACTGAACACTTAATCCATTTTTATTGGTTGCAAGGTATACCCTAATTAAAATCAAGCTTAAACAGGCAATTAGGAGGCAATTCAAAAACTGAAATGAGTGACTAGGTATAATGACTTTTTCTTCTATACTGGATTTTTAAACAAATGTCCATGAGCTGCAATATAGAACACAATAAACATAGCCTTAGTAACCGGAATTATTTTTGAAAATATCTTCATCACTCAAAAATTCTAAATATAGCATAAAAATCTATTCATTTCATTGGCTATTTTCTTGATTAACATAGGATTGTATAAAAAGCTGAGAGACTTGGATAAGTCCTGAAGATTCTCAATTGTTGAAATGAGAGACTAAAATATATTTAATGAATGTTAAGTCAATGTAACAATCAAATTAGATAATAGTATTAGCTAACATACTGAGTGCTTATGATGAGCTGGGTGCTCTGCTAAGTGATTTACATGTGTCAAAGAGTTCATTCCTTTGAGGTAGCTACTATCTGCTTATTAATGAAGAAACTGCAGTATGGAGAGGTTATGTAACTTGCCCAAAGCTATAAAGCCAATGAAGTGTATAGCCAGGATGTAATGCCCGTTAGTTTGGTACCACCTCTACCACTGCATGACACTGAAATATAATGTATCAAACATCAAATGATATGAATGTAAACCAGTGTTGTTTATTACATGTTTAATAAAATTTTATTTTCATGTTCATTCATTTTAATGCATGTACTGAGCAGCAGCTACCCTATGTCAGGTAAGGTGGTGGGACTTGGGGCAATCAAAGATGCTGCCACCTCCAGGAGATTTAAGTGTCTGAGTCAAGGGAGTGTTTGCAGCATTTGCAAAGCACCATAGGAGCACAGATGATCTAAGTTGTGTCTGACTTAACCTAGAAGTTGATACTTGCTCTGGGCCATAACAGATGAAAAATGGTGTTCCAGGTAGAAAGAACGACATGTACAGAGGTGAAGACATGGGGAAAAGGGTGTTGGAAAGGATTTATATTTATTTTAAAAGGGACATGAGACAATATAGTAAGGTAAGATGCTGAAAAGGTAGGTGGGGACTAGATCATGGACAGTCTTGACTACCTAATATATTTGGAGATTTGTCTTATACCCCAAAGGTTTACAGAATTTCTTAAGAGTGTTTCTTCCCAAGGGGAAACTTATGCAGGATCCAATATATGAAATAGATCAAAGAATCAACTCTGGTTGAAGTGGAGACAAGGGCACCATTGCCCTTACAGTAGTACCATTTTATTAGACACTTGAGTATTTTCCCCTACCCAACCTCATCAAGTTTACTTGGCCTAGAATAAAATATTTCATCTTCCATGCCTAGGAAACTCACCCCTAATGAGCCAGAATAAGTGTCATATGTTCTATAGAATTATAGGCCTTTTAAGAAGAACATTTAAAAAAGAGTACTGTAGGCAATGGACAGTAGTTTAAGAGTTTTAAATAGGTTGGGAGTGAGCATCGATGATCATATTTTTGGTTGAGAAAGAGACTGTAGCCAAGAAGGACCAAGAAAATCAGTGATATAATATGATGGTGGCAGAAATGGAGAAGATAGGTAAAAAACATTACTGAAGCCTGCAACCTGATTTGGTGAGAAAGAGAAAGGAAGGAGTAAGTTTCTTGGTTGATGTGGTACCATTATCACAGAATATTATGCTCATACAATGCAGGGCTTATTTAGTAGAGATGAAAATCATGGGTTTTCAGAATTCATCACTGGTTATTAATTTGAAGGCAAGACTATAAAGATGCATCCAGAGTTGATATTCAGAATTCACTATTAAAAAGCTCATAACTACCCTTTTGACATAACCCAGAGAGAGCAGATACTTTTGGAAAAAAAAAAAAAACAGCAGTAAAAGGAGATTGGAATGAAGAATTCTAAAGCAAGATGGTTTGCATTAAATACTATGTAAGAGTGAGTTTGTTTGCCCAGGAATATACTTGCTGTGGTTCTAGCCCTAAAGGGAACAAAAGGCACCTTCCAATCTCTTCACTGAATTCATGGATGGAAGAGAAAGAGGAAAATGAGGACGGGAGGATTTGGGTCAGGGGATGTTTATAGTTTCCTACTCAGATGACAACACCAAATGCTCCTATGTCCCTGGCAGACAAACAAATTAATCAGTGTTTTTGTTTTTGTTTTTTTTTATTCTTCACCTGGTTTCAGGATCCTTCTCAATTCAGCACAGCTACTATCAATTTTGGTTGGCACAGGAGATAAACCTATTTGCCATCTCTGATCTGGAAGATATATACCGAACAATCCAGATGGGAAAGTCAGTGAGCATTTAGATACATGAGTCTGATTTTCAGGAGGGTGAACCAAAGTAGAAATACGTATTTGCCAATATTCAGTACAGAAATGGCAGTCAGGCTATGGGTGTGAATGAAATCACCCAGGGAGAGTCTGTCTTAGATGTCTAAAGACACTTCATTCTTTGAGGAGAGGGGACACGCCTTCTATGTCTTTATATTGTCCCTAGGCTGAGCACAGAGTTTAGCCTTGCAGGGTATTCACTTCTTTCTGCAATCTCCTAAACTTTTTCCAAATACGGACTGGAATCACCTTAACTGAAATACCAATGGTAGTGGTTCTCAAAGCTTGTTCTCTGTAGGAGCAGGGTCATCAACCCCTGGAAATTTGTTAGAAATGCAAATTCTTAGTCTCCACCCCAGACCTACTAAATCAAAAACTCTGGGGATGTAACAGCAATCTGTGGTTTAATAAGCCCTCCCAGTGATTCTGATGCACACCTAATTCTGAAAACAGATGCCTCTAGCTGACACAGAGAAACCTGTGAATTATATCTCTCAGGACCAATCTGTGGTCTACCTTGTCTCATTCTACTTAATTTTTACACACTTAAGTGTGCCATGATAAAGACATACCATTCATATCTACAGGTTAATAATTCTCTTGATTCCCGAACCCCATAATCCCTTATTTAACCCAAATGTAACAAAGAGCTTTTATTCTACAGGCTGCCTCTAATTGTTAATGACTGATTGAAGATTTATGGTAGGAAAGATTCTGGGGGAACACATAGGTTCTGTGTGAAAGAGTGCTGTGACAAGTTAGTTAAGTCCACCATGTGTGCTGTTGGGCTAATGTCAGGTACTCTTTTCTCATCCCTCTAGAGTGTTACACTGAATCTGCCAATTTCCTGCAAGACCAGCCTCCTCAATGCACTATAAATGAATAAATATGTGTATGCTCAACTCTTTAACTGGCATCTTCTTCCAATCCCTAATGATAAATTTGTTCACACCACAAAGCCTGCTTGGCCTGAAATACGAAACACATGTGAAAAATAAATAGGGGGAATTTATAAACCGCCAGAATAATTTGCCATAAATATTAGAATGTAGAAGAAAGGTCTACATTAAATTATTATCCCTCTATGTGTTCAACCCTAAATCATCTTAGAGTTTATCCAGCATCATGGTGAAGCTTGGTTAGTTCCTGACTTTATGTCAGCAAATTACCCTAAGGACATATTTTACAAATTATCCTAAGGACATATTGTACTGAACATCAATTCTAGACAAGCATTGTGAATGTGGGAAAAATATCAAAAGCATTTTAAAATATTTTATGACATCCATTTATTCAACAAATATTGAATGAGTACTAAGGACTAGGTATTGTGTTAAGGTTTAGTAATCAGAAATGGGTCATCCATAGTTCATGCTCCCAGCAACTTGAGAAGAAACAAGGAGACAGTGATGGCTCACCGTGCTAAGGCCTGTGAGAGTGGTAAGCCTGGGAAGCAAATGAAGAAGACACAGCATCCACTATATGTGAAGATAGGATGCGAAGGGTAGAAACAGAAGGCTTTCAGGAAGAAGCAGAACAAGAGCTGAGTCCGGAAAAGCAAATATGAGTTATATGGAAGAGGGGGGCAAAGAGGGAAAGGGCAGGCTAGCAGAGAAACTGCTTGTGTGAAAGATAGAGGTGATAAATAGCATGAGGCTTTATTAATTACATGTAGCTTCACGTGGCTAAAGACAAAGGTGTGTTGGGAGGGAAGGGGGAAGAGAGTATGATGAAATTTAGGCTGTAGAGATGTGTAGGGGCAAGAACCAACCAAGGCCAGGGGCAAGTTCATTTGAGGACTAACTAGCTTTGAGTTAATTTTGATTTCTGCTTTGCCATCATTTCTCTGTGCTACTGTTCAGAGCAATCCTGGAACAGTTTATTCCACATCAATTTCATCCATTTGGAAACTGGTCTGGTAAATATAGGTTCAAAGAAATTATTTTGTCCTGGAAAATTTTGAGTACCGAAGGTTGCTGGCATGCGTACATGGCCATTTCTTTCTGGGAAGCATTACTGTTGGGTATGGCTGTTGTTGACTTTCTTCTGGTGTACATGGATGATTTGCCTGCCTCCCTGAATTTTGATTGGTGTTACTTAGTGGGTTTTAGTGGAAGTAGAGGGACACTTTCAGCGCCCCACATTCTCAGAATTGGAAGAGTCTTCAATTAGCAAACCTTATCTGGTTCAAACATCTCTGAATCAGCTGGGGATTGCATTCAGTTGCTAATAACAGAAAACTGAAACACAGAGGATTAAACAAATGGTATGTTATTTTTCTTTTTCCAGAGTCTACAGGTAGGCAGTCTGGGGCTCGTGCAGCAGCTCTGTAAAGTCAATGTCCTAGGCTGCGGCTTTCTTTCTGGTCTGCTTCCCATAGTTGGTCCCCTATCCACAAGGTCAGCTCACGATCTCATTGATAGCTACTGCAGCTATAACCATCTTGTTTCCCTTTGGAAAGAAAGGGGGAAGAAAGAGTGGGGAGGGGCAAAAATCTGTGTGCCAGCAGACTCAGATCCCTTTGACGGTTTTGTTCAGAAACGCTACCCAATGACTTTGACTGCTATTTCATTTGCCTGAACTGTCACATGACAACTTCTTGCAAAGGAGAATGGAAAATATTTTTTAGTTGGTCATGTTGCTCTCCAAAATAAAATTGTGGCATAATATGGAATCAGGAGAGAAAGTTTATTGGATAGACAATTAAGAATCTCTGCCCGTATCTAAGGTTCAGCCTGAAGCTGGCATCTGGATCTTATAACCCTGACTGCTAATTTCTCTCTTCCTCTTTCTGTCTCTCAAAAAGTAAGTGCTCTGCCAGAATCCTCCAATTCTGCAGTTCCTACTTTGTGTTTGGTATGTTATCAACACTATAGTACTGAGCCACTTGCCTCTTGTTAGCACAGATTTTTTTATCCTCTCTTCTATTCACCACTGGTGTTAATGTATGTGCTCACATAGGTGCACATACATGTATATGTATGCAGGTGACTCTGACTGCTCTGAGCTCATGCATAAACCTGGCATTATTTTCTGAGGCAGGCCTAAATGTTTTGTCTTTGTGTTTTACGATCTCCATTCATGAGAAGAACTCAATTGCTTTCCAACCCCTCCTCTGCCTTTGGAAAATTATCCTTGAAGAAAACAGTGGGTTTTCCCATTTGTCAGCAAAGGAAATAAAAAGTTAAAAAAGAAACCCATGTCTTTCATTATTAGAACTTAAGCTTAAATCTGTGTCCTGGAAATTAAAACTTTAAAAACAATTCCGTCAGGGCTAATTAGAGGAAAGTTGGTGGTTGTGTGTTTTGGCAAGAGTTTCTTTGCAATAAGATATTTAGAAAAGATGGAAGGATGATTTCACAGCACTGTTCTGAGTTCAGGAAAAAAAAAACAACTTCAGCTACTGGCATATTGAATATTTTATCAAGCATAAACGTTCAAATTTAGCTCATTCCCTGGATGTTGCTTTCCTTTAATCAGTTGGAGATAGATAAAAATGAAATGAAATGAAATAAAATTAAATTAAATGACACACGTTCACATGTAATGTACAGAATCATTCAGAATAAATACAGGCCATGCTGTCTTTGGAATGGGTACTGATTTTAAGGTTCTCTGCAGATGTCTAGCTCCTTGGGTCTGAGGAAGGGTACATGGGAGGTAATCATTTTCAAAACAAAACAGGCAGATGGGAAATTTCTTTATGAATGAGAGGAAATGTCTGGCAAAGAAGCGGGTGATCCTAAGGGACTGCTTTTGTCTATTTCCTGTCTTGTTCATTCACAGCCCTTGTCTTCTAGCCTGTTCCACCATCTTGCATCCTCTTCCATCCTCCCTCACCCCCACCACCCATGTGAAGGTTTAGACAGCCAGGTGCACAAGCAGTATTTCTTTGGGTCCTCCTAACCAGCTCCCTTTCCTAAAAATCACTTCACGTGAATGTAACAGAATATAAACTTACTTTGTTTTAAAAATGCCTAGAAGATACCAATTCCTGAGTTTCCAATGAGAAAATAAATAAGAACGTGTTTTGGATTCTATAAAGTACCACCTAAGTGCAAGGAACTGATATTTCCACATAAAGTTTGAATTATCCTGTGTGTAGTTAATACTTAACTGACCTAAGCCACACGTATGTATACATTTTTGCATGAATACACACACATATATACACATAAGCACAATGCTTTAATGTACATGGGAATATTTCTATCTGAGTTCTAGAATTGTCTTTGCTAGATTTAAATAGTTCATGCATTTTTCATTTTGACAAATAATGCCAAATTGCTCACCCAGAGACGATATATAAATATACACACTGACCAACAGTTCATGGGGGTGCTTACTCCCCGCCTCTTTTCATTAATAGTGCTTATTAGCAAACATTTTTGCTGATTTCCAAGATGAGAAATGGCATTTCACTTTCCTTTGCACTTTGGTATTAATGAGGTTGAACATTTTTATGTTTATTGACAAGTTGCATTTCCTCTTCTATAAATGAACTGTTCATGTTTGCTGTGCATATTGTTGCTGGGTCATTTGTGTTGTTTTCCCTTATTTTCAGTGAGAAAGAATTCGGGAATACAGAAAAGTGATTGTGGAGAAGACATTATGGCTTGAGAACTGCTGGAGCAATGACACAATGGCATGAAAATGGCAGCCCAAGAACTGTCAAGTCAGCCAGCATGTCTGGAGTGCAGGTTAAGTGAAGGCCATGGAAAATGGCATGGGGAAAATCGTTGTACGTTGAGCCAAACTAATCAAGTTAACATCATGCACGATTAAGGGAAAGTTATTTCTTGATGCCAAGGTGAGACTCTCTGTGCACAAGCAATACTGTGGATTCATAGTCAGGCTGTGGACCACTGTGTGGTAATTGCACAGTGAGACATCTGAGGTACCTTATCAAGGTGAATGATGAAAATCTGAATAGAAAACAAGCAGCATCGCAGCAAGCAGCCAGGCAACATTGGCTACAAAAACGTCACCTGAAGCAGAACACGTGCTCTTGCCAAGACCCCAGTTTGGGCAGTCAGTAAACCTGGATTAGCTTCAGATTTGATACTGACTCACTGGGTGACCTTGAGCAAACCCCATCTTCAATTCTCTGGGCTGTTTCCTCATGTTCAAAACGAGGTAGATTAGACTTTATCCATTTCTAAATCCTGCCACTTATATATGTTCATTTTATTAGATAGTTTCACTGCATGGCAGGCCTCGACATTTATTTGTTTAATCTAGAACATGCAAGAAGGCTGGGGATATTGTGGTCATGTTTGAGTGCTCCTTGGACCCCCATTCAGTGCCTGCTAATTAACCATAGAAACATACTAGTAATTTTTTCAGGTACACTTCCAGGGATATGAATAGAATGGAAAAATCTGAAGTTTTCAGGGTCATTCTACCTTCTAGTTTTAAAGAAATGAGCACGATTTTTAAGTCTTCAGAAAACTCTCTAAACCTCATATACATTCTCTTTGATTTTTTTTGTTTTGATACATGTGTTTTAAAACCAAATTGCTCCTTTGTCATACATGACAAATTGTGTGTATCTTCTTACAAGTATAGTGTTAGTAAGGAAGTTAGAGGATCCAGGTACGATTTCATTATTCCCTAATGGAATGTTTCTTGCATCACTAAATGTTATATGAGATTAAAAAAAAGTTCTGATAGCTCTTTCATACATAATTGGTAACAAAAACTGTTTCTGGATAGTTACATACTCATGAATAAGTTCATTTTATTTTAAATTAATAAAAAGTAATTAAGTGAAAGACCACAGCTGGCAAAATGAGGAGTCCAAAATTTCTACCACCATACCTGTAATCTTTTATTAGAGAAATTTTATAGCCTCCAAGTATGGGTATAATTGTGTATCATTTATTAAAATACATAAACCCTTCCCTGTCAGAGACTTTGTTACCATCACTCTTAATTGCTACATGACAATTTTTTGTACCCAAGCTGAACAGTAAAAATTTCTTTACTAATATTTTCAATTGAGCATCAACATCTTTCAGTTACTAAAATTGATGCAAATCTCTCATAATTAAAGTGCTCTGTTTTATTTAGGAAAACTTTTCTTCTCTCTGGAAATGTTTTATAAACTATGTATCTATAAATTCTGCCTAATGCCATATTTTGATGTGTGCTCAGGAAGTTAAAATCTGTAACAGAATTTTAATTCTCGATCCCTAACCCCAAGTTAATACTACAAGTAAAAATAAAAATCTTTTTGGTCAATGAAGTAACAAATGCATTCCTTCATAAAGCACTTCAACTGAACAAAGTCATGATATTTACACACTAAAGATGACACTGCCCTCCTATGTAGATTCTAATGTTACAAAAACAAATTGTTTTGCTTTGTATGAGGCATTTGAAAGGCAAAAAAACAATTTGTTATTCACTGATATTATCCGGATTGAAGCAAAATTTAGTTTTCCTTGTCAAACTGACATCACAACTTTCTATTTAGTCCAAACTGGTATATCATAAAGTCAACCCAAAAGTAATTTGGGAGATACTGAGTTCCTCTTTTTATGTCCCCCCCAGCGAACCCATCATACTCTTAGTTACAAGACAAATGGTGAAGGGTCTGGAAATCTGTAGGAGAGGCGAGCACATGGTGGGGTCCACAGAACAGGAGAAGGCTAGCCCGCTTTCCAGAGCTCCTCTGCGTCAAAAACCAACCAGAGCCAAAGGTTTTAGAGACTGGGGAGAGGTAGGTAAATGCTGTTTTCCTGAATAGGGGAGCTGCACCAAATGGATGAACACAACAGCTCTAGTTAAATACACAGAAGCCAAGGATTTTCCCTTTGCTGATTTTTGGCACTATCGACTGGAAAAATGTATTGACAGAGGAACACTCCTCACACACAAAAAATCTGGCTATTTTCTCTAGAGTGAAATTTTCTAGACAAAGCTATGATAATGAAATGTGCCTGCACTATAATTCAGAAATGCTGCAAATTTCAAAGACGCCACTCTCATGAATACCTTCCAGAAGAAAATTGAGGGAGGTGACAGGTATCTATCCTGTTTGGATTGCTTCCAGATATCACCTAGTTTACAGCGATCTATTTCAATTTCCCTAAGTCCATCCACAGTTCAACCGTAAATACTTTTGACCACATTCACTAAAAAATAAATCTGGAAAAACTTATTTATAAGGTGCAAGAATAATAATAATAATAATAAACCAAAAGAAAAGGCAAATGGTACCAACTCTTCATCCTCCTAATTGCTACTCTCATCCCAAAATAGAAGATTTTCATAAACTGTAAACTTCCTCAGGGCTCACGTGTCAGAGAATGGTTATTACATTGGTGACCTCTCCTAGGCCAACATTTCACGGCTGGGCCCCCGAATTTTGTTTATTTGCTTCTTTGTATAGGAGAATACAAGACAGAGTGAAAATGAAACTTGAAGCATCACCTGAAGTAGTAAAATATGGCCCTCTTCATCATGCCATCCCATCCAGAAGACAGGGGAAGGCTATCTTCTCACTGGTACCTCCCCTCAAAGGTTCAAGTGCAGCAGAAATGGGAAACTCATATTTCATTGTCTAATTCGTTTAGTTTACTTGGGAAAACAAGATATGGCAAGGTCAGACATCAAGCATTTATCTGGCCAGTTAGTGCTTACCCAAGCAAAATGATATCCAATCTATTTTAAATCAAATATTTTCATTCTCCAAGTTCTGAACATTAGACAGCCTGCATTTTTCTTTTTAAAAGGGAGAGAAAATGACAATATTCAGAATAAGAAAATCCTGAATTCAGAGGCTGATGCCTGCTGTATCCTTTCTTGTTCTAATCAAGATTATTTAATTATAAACAGAATTTTAAGACATATTTCTCATCCCCTATATTACCATCATGATTCAGACATGATGTTGTTCATAGTACAGTCTGAAGACAAGCCCTAATAGATACCAGATACAGCTTCATGTGAGGAGTAGCAACACAAAGAAACATTCTATTTAGTGAAAAGAAGTGGATTTTTACGGGTACCAGGAATCTAGGGAGACACACAAAAGTTGACACAATGGCTGAGGCTGTTTCGGGAAGCACAGCATATATAAAATGGTTCTTTATTTAACCAATGAAGATCAGTGTCTTAATTCACTTTTCCTTCCAAACTGCAAGCTCCTTGAAGGCATTATAGTATGCTTTGTACCTCTTCATTTTTAAAAAAAATTACCCCAATTGCTAAGAGGAGTTCTGGGCACATAATGGATGCCTAATAAACATGTATTGCTTTTCTCAATAGACTGTAAGTTCTAGGATGGGAGGGACCAACAGTCAGTCCTGTACATTCACTGTATATCCAGTGCAGGTCCAACATTTGGTATACTGTAGGGGTTCAAAATATTAATAAATCAGCAGTGAGTGAAGGAATGACCTCGCCATGCTCCAGCAATAACTAAATGTACAAATTTTGAATAAAACAATATTTATTTAGTCCTTTCTATTCAGTCACATTTGAAGAAGAAAGCTGTATGTGGGTGTCACAATATGGTTTAATATATCTAGTAAACTTTTCCATTCATTACAGAATTGAGTCATGAAAAAATTTATCCAAAAATCATTATATACAGATGGCAAGACCTACAGCTAATCCTGAGTCTCAAATATTGCCCTCCCTAACTCCCTGGACATTATGACAGGGAAATGCTTAAAAGGTCAGAAAGCACACCTTGGGAATGAGGTTTTTACCCTTAATATCTCTCGGATTGAAAGACCAAGATAAGCAGCCTCAGGTGAGTCCAGAAGAGACTCCCCAGATCCTCCTTACATTATCCAAAGGTGAGGTATGCAATAATGTGGTAAGTCTGCAATTTGTTGACACCTGTATGCCTTGCACATCAAAATTCATTTTACTGGAAAGACATTTATTATTCTCTTACTCCATTGGCTAGTATCAATTGGCAACTCCCTATGAGAGACTGTTAAATGAAGGGATGCCCCCCAAAGCTGCAACCTGAAGACCAAACTCCCCCAGGGCCAATTAATCCATTTGTATCAGACCTTGTAATACTGATGGAAATGGCAACAGAGAGCTACCACTTATTAATATATTCATATAGGATGACCTTGACAACTAGACCTTGACTGTAATTAATTCATTAAATGATTCATTCTGCAAATATCAAAGCTTCTATTATGTTCCAGTCATGGCAGTAGACATGAGAAATATAAAGTTGAGTAACACACGTCCCCTGCCTTTAAGGATATTGCAACAAAAGAAAAGGCTTATGGTACAACTTTGGGCATAATGCTGTGAGCAAACAGAGAAGGCAGGGCTTCATTGCTCTGGGTAGCAGAGAGGATTTTGAAGAAGAAATTACATATGAGCAGCATCTCAAAAGATGGAACAGACAGTCAGTAGGCAAGAAAGAGTAAAAGCCTCCTGGGTAGAGAGAACAATATGTTTTGAAAGTGTGTAAGATTTGCAGGTTTGGGGAAGAAAGAGAACTACATTTTGCTAGACAGTTGGATGTATAGTTGGATTGGTTGGTTGGATTGGGTGTTAAGTGAGCAGTTAAAGAGGAGCTTGGATAGTTGAGATTGAATTAATATTATCTTTGTGCTTTATATTTTTAAATGTTGACCCTTCCTGGTAGCTGAAAGGGATTCATCAAAATTGTATAAAAAGACATGATGGTAGCTTGAACTAGAGCAGTAATAGAGGGAAAGGCAATGAGGCACTGAATTTAACGCACATTTCTCATGTGGAATCAATACATCCTGCTATGGAGGTGGCAGAGTAGATTTGTTTTAGAAGGAGGACTTTAAGCTGGTTGCATAACTATGAACCAGGATGGTTAGACAGATCACTATATTAAATTCTGGAAATAAAGGGCAACAAAACAAACAAGATGATCTTGGTGAAGTCACTTCCCTTCAAAGAGGTTCAGTTACCCAACAATAAGTGGTTAAGTATTGAACTAGTCATCTTAAAAATTGTGCCCACTGTAAAGGTACATGGAAACTAATTTGCTTCTATTTTAAAAATGCTTCCTAGTAAGTTTCCAGAAGTTTTCATATTTATTTAGATACTATTACTAAGGCTGCAGGTTGGTTTCTGCTATTGTCAAGTACAGTAATATTGGAAAGGACTGGGAGAGAAATATTCTCATTATTTAAAACCTATTCCTAAGGCAGTCTACCTGAAAAACAATTCAGAGTAATGATAGTAAAGATGATCCAAAATCTTGGAAAAAGAATGGAGAAAATACAAGAAATGTTTAACAAGGAACTAGAAGAACTAAAGAGCAAACAAACAATGATGAAAAACAAAATAAAGGAAATTAAAAATTCTCTAGAAGGAATCAATAACAGAATACCTGAGGCAGAAGAACGGATAAGTGACCTGGAAGATAAAATAGTGGAAACAATTACTGCAGAGCAGAATAAAGAAAAGAGAATGAAAAGAATTGAGGAAAGTCTCAGAGACCACTGGAACAACATTAAATGCACCAACATTCGAATTATAGGGATCCCAGAAGAAAAAGAGAAAAAGAAAGGGACTGAGAAAATATTTGAAGAGATTATAGTTGAAAACTTCCCTAATATGGGAAAGGAAATATATATCAAGTCCAGGAAGTGTACAGAGTCACATACAGGATAAATCCAAGGAGAAACGTGCCAAGACACATATTAATCAAACTATCAAACATTAAATACAAAGAAAAAATATTAAAAGCAGCAAGGGAAAGACAACAAATAACATGAGGGAATTCCCGTAAGGTTAACAGCTGATCTTTCAGCAGAAACTCTGCAAGCCAGAAGGGAGTGGCAGAACATATTTAAAGTGATGAAAGGGAAAAACCTATAATCAAGGTTACTCTACCCAGCAATGATCTCATTCAGATTCGACAGAGAAATTAAAAGCTTTACAGACAAGAAAAAGCTAAGAGAATTCAGCACTACCAAACCAGCTTTACAACAAATGCTAAAAGAACTTCTCTAGGCAGGAAACACAAGAGAAGGAAAAGACCTACAATACCAAGCCCAAAACAATTAAGAAAATGGTAATAGGAACATACATATCAATAATTACCTTAAATTAAATGAATTAAACGTTCCAACCAAAAGACATACACTAGCTGAATGGATCCAAAACAAGACCCATATATATGCTGTCTACAAGAGATCCACTTCAGACCTGGGGACACATAGAGACTGAAAGTGGGGGGATGGAAAAAGATATTCCATGCAAATGGAAATCAAAAGAATGCTGGAGTAGCAATTCTCATATCAGATAAAATAGACTTTAAATAAAGACTATTACAAGAGACACAGAAGGACACTACATAATAATCAAGGGATCAATCCAAGAAGATATAACAATTGAAAATATTTATGCAGTCAACATAGGAGCACAATACATAAGGCAAATGCTAACAGCCATGAACAGGAAATCGACAGTAACACAATCATACTAGGGGACTTTAACACCCCACTTTCACCAATGGACAGACCATCCAAAATGAAAATAAATAGGAAAACACAAGCTTTAAATGATACATTAAAGAAGATGGACTTAATTGATACTTATATGACATTCCATCCCAGAAAAACAGAATAAACTTTCTTCCCATGTGCTCATGGAACGTTCATCAGGATAGAACATATCGTGGGTCACAAAACAAGTCTCGGTAAATTTTAGAAAATTGAAATCGTATCAAGTATCTTTTCCGACCACAACGCTAGGAGACTAGATATCAATTACAGGGGAAAATCTGTAAAAAAATACAAACACATGGAGGCTAAATAATACACTACTTAATAACCAAGAGATTACTGAAGAAATCAAAGAGGAAATCAAAAAATACCTAGACACAAATGACAATGAAAACATGCTGACACAACAACTATGGGATGCAGCAAAAGCAGTTCTAATAGGGAAGTTCACAGCAATACAATCCTACCTCAAGAAATAAGAAACAAAGAAACATCTCAAATAAACAACCTAAACTTACATCTAAAGCAATTAGAGAAAGAACAACAAAAAATCCCCAAAGTTAGCAGAAGGAAAGAAATCGTAAAGAGCAGATCAGAAATAAATGAAAAAGAAATGAAGGAAACAATAGCAAAGATCAATAAAACTAAAAGCTGGTTCTTTGAGAAGATAAAGAAAATTGATAAACCATTACCAGACTCATCAAAAAAAGGGAGAACACTCAATAGAATTAGAAATGAAAAAGCAGAAGTAACAACTGACACTACAGAAATACAAAGGATCATGAGAGATTACTACAAGCAACTATATGCCAATAATATCGGCAACCTGGAAGAAACGGACAAACTCTGGGAAAACCACAGCCTTCTGAGACTGAACCAGGAAGATATAGAAAACATAAATAGACCAATCACAAGCACTGAAATTGAGACTGTGATTAAAAATCTTCCAACAAACAAAAGCCCAGGACCAGATGGCTTCACAGGTGAATTCTATCAAACATTTAGAGAAGAGCTAACACCTAGCCTTCTCAAACTCTTCCAAAATAGAGCAGAAAGAGGAACCATCCAAACTCATTCTATGAGACCACCATCACCCTGATAGCAAAATCCGACAAAGATGTCACAAAGAAAGAAAACTACAGGCCAATATCACTGATGAACATAGATGCAAGAATCCTCAACAAAATACTAGCAAACAGAATCCAACAGCACATTAAAAGGATCACACACCATGATCACGTGGGGTTTATCCCAGGAATGCGAGGGTTCTTCAATATACACAAACTAATCAATGTGATATACCACATTGACAAACTGAAGGATAAAAACTATATGATCATCTCAATAGATGCAGGAACAGCTTTCAACAAAATTCAATACCCATTTATGATAAAAACCCTCCAGAATGTAGGCATAGAGGGAACTTACCTCAACATAATAAAGGCCATATATGACAAACCCACAGCCAACATCATCCTCAGTGATGAAAAACTGAAACCATTTCCACTAAGATAGGGAGGAAGACAAGGTTGCCCACTCTCACCACTATTATTCAACAGTTTTGGAAGTTTTAGCCACAGCAATTAGAGAAGAAAAAGAAATAAAAGGAATCCAAATCAGAAAAGAAGAAGTAAAGCTGTCACTGTTTGCAGATGACATGATACTATACATAGAGAATCCTAAAGATGCTACCAGAAAACTACTAGAGCTAATCAATGAATTTGGTAAGGTTGCAGGACACAAAATTAATGCACAGAAATCTCTTGCATTCCTATACACTAACGATGAAAAATGTGACAGAGAAATTAAGGAAACACTCCCATTTACCAATGCAACAAAAAGAATAAAATACCTAGGAATAAACCTACCTAAGCAGACAAAAGACCTTATGCAGAAAACTAGAAGACACTGATGAAAGAAATTAGACGATACAAACAGATGGAGAGATATACCATGTTCGTGGATTGGAAGAATCAACATTGTGAAAATGACTATACTACCCAGAGAAATCTACAGATTCAAGGCAATCCCTATCAAACTACCAATGGCATTTTTCACAGAACTAGAACAAAAACTTTCACAATTTGTATAGAAACACAAAAGACCCCAAATAGCCAAAGCAATCTTGAGAAAGAAAAAAATGGAGCTGAAGGAATCAGGCTCCCTGACTTCAGACTATACTACAAAGCTACAGTAATTGAGACAGTATGGTACTGGCACAAAAATAGCAATATAGGTCAATGGAACAGGACAGAAAACCCAGAGGGAAACCCACACACATATGGTCACCTTATCTTTGATAGAGCAGGCAAGAATATACCATGGAGAAAAGAGAGCCTCTTCAATAGGTGGTGCTGGGAAAACTGGACAGCTACCTATAAAAGAATGACATTAGAACACTCCCTAACACCATAGACCAAACGTAGAATGTATAGCTAGTGGGAAGCAGCCGTATAGCACAGGGAGATCAGCTCGGTGGTTTGTGACCACCTAGAGGGGTGGGATAGGGAGGGTGGGAGGGAGGGAGACGCAAGAGGGAAGAGATATGGCAACATATGTATATGTATAACCGATTCACTTTGTTATAAAGCAGAAACTAACACACCATTGTAAAGCAATTATACTCCAATAAAGATGTTTAAAAAAAAAGAAAGTAAACGTATTCCCAGAGAACAATTAAATGACGTACTCATTGAGTGACAGAGCTTAGAATTTTTAGCATGTATTTTGCTTATATGCTTTCGGTTTTGCTCTGCCATAATTAAGAGATGCTAATAAGTTAGCCAAAGACTTAGAAGTGAATCAAAGAAGAATTCCTTTTCCGTTTGATTCATAAGTATTGATGCTGCTAATATCTGTATTAAAATCTCACCTTTTGGATGAATTCCAAGAACATATTGAAGGAAAATTAAAGTAAGATTTTGTATGAATAATGAAATGTGGTGATATTGTACTCTGCCTTGAATGAAGATTGCATTTCCACCTCTACTTTCATTTTAGTTTCATAAAGTTCACTAAAATATGTTTTAGGGGACAAAAACTTTATCTTGATGACAAATAGGCTTTGCCAGAAGAAAAACATATTAATACTTTCAAAGAAAGATGAGAAAATGTTGCCAAAAGCAGTAAAAGTCCCCACTAGAATTTTGCTTTACCTTAGAATAGGCCTGATGCATAGTCAATTCTCCGTATTCTTCCACCTGGGCCCCCCTCCCCAGTAGACCAAATTCTTGGAGATAAGACTTTGGTCCCAGATTTGCAAGGTAAAAGATAGGTTAGTCATGCCCTGGGAGTTGATCTTTCCCGATAAAGGTTCTAGAATTTCAGATTTAGTTAACCTTGAGTACTTCCTGATTCTCTTGTTCCTATTTTAATGTCACTTCTATAAAACCTTTCCTTATTTCTCCAACCTTCAGTCATATTCTAATAATTTCCTCCTCCGTGATACACAGGGCATTGTTCTTGCAATTTCTAGAGATAGGGACGCTGGTGTTGTAGTTAGGTGTTTGTGTGTGTGTGTTTATACACACATATATATACATACATATATATGTATATATATATAATACTCATATATCATATATATGTATATATATGTATATATAGACATATGACATATATATATATGTATATATATATATCTCATACTAAACTGAGCCCTCTGAGATGTCTAATTTATCTCTGGGTCACAGTGCTCTAGAAGCTTCAGACTAAAGTAGACTCCAGGATCCTGGCAAAATCTAAAGTCACAGCAAAATGTAAACTTTTGGAATTTTATAAGCTAGAGGTAAGTGTGTCTTAAAATCACTAACTTATCTTTGTAACCTAGCTTATTTCATTTGTGGGAGTATTGTCGTTGTTAACAAGAATGGCTCTCCCACCAAATTAGGATCTTATCAAGGCAGAACTGTGTAAGACTGAAATGCTTCATGAAAAACCCATGGACAATGGAACCATTTATACCTGGGTTCAAATTCTGTAACTGTTATTTATTGTGTGGCCTTATGTACTGGATATGTGCATCCCTCCAAAACTATTTTCCACCCTCCTCCATCCAACTTTCTTCCCAGTGGGCTGACTGATAGGAAATGCATAAACAGGCTCACCTAGTTTGGGGTTGAATTTGATCAATAAAAAAACCCCAAGGAGGAGACTGAAGGAGGGAGGGCAGTGAGATCAAAGCATGTATTCCCCTGGTGACCTTTCAGCTAGGTGGCTAATGCCAGACTGGTTGGGTCCCTAGACAGACTGTCACTGTTCCTCTTCAGGAGTCCAGCTTTACACAGTCCCCTACCCTGCCCAGGTCCTTTCACACTGAGGGTGGTAACAATTTTGCCACTACTAACCGCTTCCTGCAGTATTCTTTGAGCTTCCTCTTTATCCTACCCACACCTTTATAATCAGTTCCTTTATAAAAACCTACCCTCCTCCACAAATGATCCTAATCTGAATAGGTTCTTTGTTTCTTATGGAGACCCTAACTGATAAATATTAGAAAAGTCATCAGGGATAATAATGACTGTCACTCAAAGTTCTTGTGAGGAATAAATAAGAAAGGGCATATTAATAGTCTGCCTACCACAAGTCCTGTTGCATAGTAAGCATTCAGTAGACAGTAGTAATGATTAATATTTTCAGGTCTATATTCCAGCCACCAAGCAGAGAATCCAGCATGAACAATATTGGTAAATGAATGAATAACATTGCAAAACATAAGGCCAATTTATAGCCGTCATTTAAAAATTGATCCACTATCCTTCTACTGGCTTTAATTTTCCTATATGCTTCCTCATGGTTTTCTCTCACATTGAAATGATATACATATACGGATATAGGCTGTGTCTCTAGGACCTGACCTATATTTTAAGCTCTTTCAGATTAGGAACTTTAATTTTAGCTCCTAGTTTTATTTCTATTTCTTCTAAAGGACTGCTCGCCATACAGTAGGCACATATCTTTTGTGGACTTCAGGGATGGAATACCCATTCTGAAAAGTAATTTCATTAATTTCTAATGTTGTGTTAAATGTAATTTGTTAAAACCCTGCGACAGGTTGAAATATCATTTTGATACCTAAATACTAGCAACAGTCCAACAGCAGTGTGTTACTGGAGAAAACAAGCACAATAATGGCAAAAACTCTGTCATTACTCCCTTGCAGTTCAGAATGTATTTTCCATCTCATTTCATTCCAACAGAACACAATTTCCTTTTGATATTGTACATTTGTGCCCCTTGTCCTGTTCAGTCACACTGTACAGCCAGGCCCCTTTAACTTCGTTCTTCTCTTGGTTTCAAACTATGCTAATAAACTCAATTTATGGCATGATATGACATTATTACCAAGTAATCATCATACCTACCACACTTGGAATTGTTCCAAGTGACAAGCCTACTGCCAGAAGAGGGACTAAAAGTTTTTAAACTGTTTTTCAAACCTAATAAATAGGAAGCCAGGCTGTTTACTTGATAACAGAAGAATAGAGCCTATATAAAATAAATGTGGTATTTTTTGGGGGGTTTTTTGGCTATGTTGGGTCTTCATTGCTGTGTGTGGGCTTTCTCTAGTTGCAGCGAGCAGGGGCTACTCTTCGTTGTGGTGCGTGGGCTTCTCAATGTGGTGGCTTCTCTTGTTGTGGAGCACGGGCTCTAGGCGTGCGGGCTTCAGTAGTTGTGGCTTTCGGGCTTTA
>NW_020175438.1:0-8212 GCF_003031525.2 Neophocaena asiaeorientalis asiaeorientalis | reverse complement strand
GGCTTTAGTAGTTGTGGCTTGCGGGCTCTAGAGCGCAGGCTCAGTAGTTGTGGTGCAGAGGCTTAGTTGCTCTGCAGCATGTGGGATCTTCCCAGACCAGGACTCGAACCCATGCCCCCTGCACTGGCAGGTGGATTCTTAACCACTGCGCCACCAGGGAAGCCCTAAAATAAATATTTTTAGCCTTCACAATTTCAATAAAGGCTAAATGACAAACTGGAAACAATAAAAAACTATTTTCTTTCATTGCATATATATTTTGATTTAATTCCTTGAAGAATTCAGACGTAGCTCATTTCCAAATTAAATGTAGTTTATACATCTGAACCTCTGCCATGAAGACTACTCCAGGTTTCATAAATGTATAAATCCCTAGTGCTTTACTTCAGAGGCATAAGAAAATAAGATGGTAGACTGAATATATACATCTAATTTCACTTGCTCTGAAAACTCCACTAAGATCCACAAGGACAGAGAGAACAGGAGTGAATAAAACAGCAACAGCATTCTGGAAGTTGGAAAGCAAATGAACCAGTGATAATTAACTTAGCAGAACTAAGAAAACTGAATTTCAAACAGCACTTAGGAAAAGCTGAGAACCAACCAGATGTATATTACAGAATCCTCAAAGATTCAGGAAATATTAGCTCCAGGTATTTATGAAATTCGGCATGAAAGGGAGAGGCTCAAATAAGGGGTAGGGTAAAACAGTCATATTTCTAGATCTCCTTATTTAGTCTATGCTCTAGGGAACTCTTTCTCCTACTCCAGCAGATACCTGGAGGTTTATTCTCTGGAAATACCTGGCACACTTGAGGGTATGAGTCCTAAAAAACAGGCATGTTAAGTGACCATGGACCATGTGCATATTGAATGCTGAGAATTCCAGGCTCTCCTTTCTCCATTCTCATTGAATGTTGCTCCCAAATCGCTGGCAGCCAGATTTTTACCATCTAGACAGCAGATTAGAAGTCTCTTTTCAGTTAAACTTCATCAGACACAAAAGAATGACATGAAGATACAAAAATGTGGCATTCCTTGATTTAAAAATTGCATCCAGATAATTGTACAGTAAAATTCAGTCAACGAATTAGACCCACACACTCAGAACATCCAACATCATTTTATTCCCCCATCTTTAATCATAAGCAATCAAGGATTACCAGACATCTGAGGAAAACTTCAAGCAAGAAAAACGAAGAAGAATACAGAAACAAGCAGAAAAAAAAAAAGATACTGGAAGCAACAGAGACTACAGTGGGAAAAGAAAACTTCAAAACACTCTATCATTACTATAATCAAAGAGATAAGATTAGGTTCTATTTATCACATTTCCAAGGGTGGAGAAATTTAGGATTTGCAGAACCTGAAAGACTTGCTATTATTCAAAAGAAAGTGATTTATAAAATATATTTTACTATTGAAATTTTTATATATAAAGTAATATATCATACCTTAAGCGTTGATATGCAGTAGTGGTTTGTAACGCATATAATGCAACAATAATCTCCCACTACATAATTTTCTCTTTACATCCCATTTTAACCCCCAGTATCTACCTCATGGGTTTCATTGAAGCATATTTGTCATATATATAAAATACCACTTTTCCCATATTAAATTTCAAAAAAAGGAAAGAAAAGCAGAATAACCGACCCAAATATAAAATTATTAAATGTATTCTATAAATCTCATTTGGTCCTTATTAAAAATATAATAAAGGAGATTTCATTCTAAAGGTTGTTTATAATGGAAAGGCAAAGCTCTGACAATCTGGCCCATCAATACAACCCCCAAATGATTTAACTGTGATGCAAATAAGATAAAATGTGGAAGTACAATATTACAGAAAACACTTGATTTTTAAAAAATATATATATATTTTTTTAACATCTTTATTGGAGTATAATTGCTTTACATTGTTGTGTTAGTTTCTGCTGTATAACAAAGTGAATCAGCTATCCGTATACATATATCCCCATATCCCCTCCCTCTTGCATCTCCCTCCCACCCTCCCTATCCCACCCCTCTAGGTGGTCACGAAGCACCTAGCTGGTCTCCCTATGCAGTTGCTTCCCACTAGCTATCTATTTTACATTTGGTAGTGTATATATGTAAATGCCACTCTCTTACTTCATCCCAGCTTACCCTTCCCCTTTCCCATGTCTTCAAGTCCATCCTCTACATCTGCGTCTTTACTCTGATCACGCCCCTAGGTCCTTCAGAAACATTATTTTTTTTTTAGATTCCATATATATGAGATAGCATACAGTATTTGTTTTTCTCTTTGTCAGCCTTGGATTTATATTTAGAAAGATAGATTTCTCATATCCTGAAATTGCTTTATCAGGGAGAGAGCATATATGTATATATATACTTTTTTTTACCAGTAATAAGAAATATTAATCAGGTCATTACTGACAGTCCAGTCCTATATTGACTATTTCTTGGTACTCCATGCAAAAAGGATATTTTACTCATTAATATTTTACTATTAGAAGTTCTTCCGGGTTCGAAAAGTTAGTTCAGGTTCCAGAAAGACCTAATTGTAAATACTGAGTTAGGTAAAGATCAACATTTAAACATTTAAAAATATTCCTCCTTTGTTTTAAGGTTTTTGCTGTTTTTAAGTGGATTCTGAGGCTGCAGCAGAAAATTATGGCACCATCAATTAGCTATGCTTTCATATATGCATTATGGTGGTTGTAGAAATGTCATTTCCCTACCTATTTTTAGCATGAAAGACAGACACTAACAATAAACTATTAAAACTTGTGGAAAATGTAATAAAAGACATGTATATAAGACAAAAAGTACTTGAAGATATCAGAAATACCAGAAGAGCTTGCTAAAGGTTTTACAAAAGAGAACAATAAGCCTCAGTGTCTTCAAATCTCTAATACTTGCTCCAAACAATAATATGTTTAAAAAACCATATCAACTATAAGCCATAAAGAAAAAAATAGAGCTTACTAGAAAAAAATTAAGGATGTCTGTATGCCAGAAAGATGATGAACACATTTCTCAAAAGACAAATGGGAATCTGGGTACCATTTTAGACAGATACATTTGACAAACAAAAGGTAATTTTACATAATACAGTATGACCTTCACACAATTAAAGAGTAATTACTTTATACAGATAGAGAAATTAAGGACAAAGAGGCCCAAGGAAAGGGACGTGAATAAGGACATCAGAGGAAAGAAACACCAATGGCTTACTGGCATGTATAAATATGTATTAGTCTTAATGAAATGCTTATTTAAACAAAATGAGGATTATTCAACACAATAATCACAGATGATGATGAGAAAGTTGACATCTAGTGCTTCCCAGCAGCAGTATTCTCACGGGTGCCTATTTGCTTATTCATGTGATCATTCACTCACTCATCCAAGCATTTACTGAGCCGTTGTTACATGTCCACTGCCTGAATAGAGAGCAAAGCCTCCCACTTTCTGTTCACCAAAACCTCACATTATAATAATAAAAGTAAAGGTGTGAAAGATCAAAATCAACTGTGATTAAAAATTTCCGAGCTGGGGGAAATCTCAAATGTTTCAGTTCTACTCCCCACAAGTACAAATGTAGGGGGATTTCCCCTCCACTCACTAGGGGTCCAGAGACCTATACATTTTTCTAATTCTTGCAGATGTTCCGGGACTTTGCAGTGAAGGTTCAGCCTAGGGCCATCAGATGGACACCTGGAAAAGTTTTTAGGCTCAGGCAACTGTCCAACTAGATTAGTCAGTGGAGGAGGTACTGACTGCTGACCAAGTGTGGTCCTCATCAGAATTATGGTGGGTGAAGGGGAAGAGATGGAAATCATTATGCCAGGCAACAAGAAACCAAAAGAGAAGAGAGAAAAAGCAAAGATAGAGGATCTGAATAATAGAACTAATAAGTACAAACTGGTATAGAGAAAACTTACCCTCCACAAGTAGAGGATACACATTCTTTTCAAGCACTCAAGGAATAGTCTCAAAAGTTTACCATGTACAAGTTTACAAAGAAAGTCTCAGAAAACTTTAATGAGTTAATATCCTACAGGCTGTGTTGTTTGACTATAATAAAATTAGGTCTTTTAAAGGATAGCTTAAACACCTAACATGCTTAGAAACGGAAATCATACTACCTAATAATCCTTGGATTAAAGGAGAAATAATAAAAATGAGATACTCCTAACATGAATTAGCAGTAGAAGATTTGTGACTTGTAGCTAACACAGAACCCTGTGAGAAAATTGCTGCTCTAAATACGTTTATCAGAATTCAAAAAAGTATATTGAAGACAAATAAGCCTTGTGTTCAATTTAACAAGCTAGAATGAAGGGCAACAGACTAAATGTGAAAGAACCCATAAAGGAGGAAATAGATATAAATAAACAAATGAGGAAATACAGACCAAAAATAAAGAATAATTATAAAATCAAGAAATGATTACTTTAAAAGATTCACAAGATAAACCACGGGAGACATCAGGAAAAAAAGAGCCAAGACTAAAGCAAAATATGAATGAGAAAAGTAAAAATACTATAGCAATTGAAAAAGTAACGAAGTAATATTATGAATTACTGTATGCCAATAAGCTTGAAGCCCAAGAAGAATGAGCATACTCCTGGGGGAAATAATAGAAATGGCTACATTTTGCAGAGAAAAACCTGAAAAGGCCAATTGTTTGGGAGACTCTTACTTGTTCTAGTATAACTTTTTATTTTATTTTACTTTATTTTTGGCAGCGCTGTGTGGCATGTAGGATCTTAGTTCCCCAACCAGGGACTGAACCCGTGCCCCCTGCAGTGGAAGCATGGAGTCCTAACCACTGGACCACCAGGGAATTCTCTCTGGTCTAACTTTTAAACACATTTAGCCTCACTCACTTCTCGCCAGGAGGAGACAGGGATTTCTTTGGTTAAACTGTAAGAAGCAGTGGGGCATGCTTCACCCAGCCCCTTCTGATCCACTCACTTTTCACAGGATCAACCTACCAGCTGAATGATGAATTCTGATCTGCCATGTAGTAAGGAGTGGAGCAAATTCAGGGGTGAATTATTAGCACGTCTGCTTGGCCAGAGATCTAAAGTCACAACTTGCAGTCAGCTTTATCTATGTCTCTCTGATGCATACGTATCTACCAATAGGTTCCAAACTCGGAAAGGGAAGAAATGGGTATTATTAATTAGCCCATCTCACAAATCCAAATGCCTGTAACTATTACAGAAATAAAACGGTCATCAGACTCACCCTTGTCCACTGCTCCACATACAGGAAAGCCCTAGATCTATATAGCTTTAGAGATATATTGTACAAAATGTTCAAGGAACAGATAATTCCACCTCTCACACAAGCTGTTTCAGAATATAAAAAATGAGAGAAACCTTACCAACCCGTCTTATAAGGCTCGTATAACCTTGGTTTCATAGCTGAGATAGAACAGATCATACAATGAAATTTAAAGGCTATCTCCCTTATGAACATAGATACAAAACTGTAAAATAATATATGATAATAGGATAATGCATCATAATCAAGTAAGATTTGTCTTAGGAATAGAAGACTGATTTAAGATAGGAAAATATGTCTGTGTGATCCCCCACCCTAAGAAGATAAGGAAAACATTCAATTTAAATACTCATCTCAATGGGGAGATCAAAAGCATTTGGTAAAGACACATGATTTTTTACAAAGTGCTTTCCAGAACCTAAGAATAGCAGGAAACTTCTTTAACATGATGTAGTCCCTGTAGCAAATAAAACAAAATAAAACCCAGAAAACCTTCTCCTAATTACTATAACACATTAGGCACATAAATTTCAGGATATCCATGTCTGATATTGTCTCTACGTGCAACCTAGTACTAGAGGCCATGACCAATGAAATAATACCCCTTCAAAATGAAAGGTATATGATAAAGATATCACCACATACCACATGGTGCAGGAGCTCTATGTGGAGGATAACACAAGTACTGAACATAAATCCTTGATATTTATCCAAAGCATATCAAAGTTCACTAACAAAGAATTAGTATCCATAAAATACAAAGGAATGGTAAAACCAACATGAAAAAGAGAAGAAATCCGATAGAATGAGAAACATTATTAACCAAACAACAATTTACAGAATAGAAAATCTAAATAGCTGAATCACTAGTAATCATAGAAGTGAAAGGAGATTACACTATTTACCAATCAGAGTTTTTTAAAATTAAAAGTCGGGTAATACTAAGTGTCTTTGTTATCACTTGCTGTGTAAAAAATTACCCCAAAACTTAGTGGCTTGAAACAACAGAATCTATTACCTCAGAGTTTCTATGGATCAAGAATATGGGCGCAGCTTAGCTAGTCCTCTGGCTCTGCATATCTTATAAGGCCACCTCATCTCAAGTCTCAGTTGGGAAGGATCTGCTTCCCTAATTGGGTGTTGGTAGCACGCAGCTCCTTGCGGGTCGTTGCACTAAAAAGCTCAGGTCCTCAGGAGCTGTTCCTTGATATGTGAGTCTCTTCACTGAGCACCACACAATATGCTTTCATCAGAATGAGAAAACAAGGGGGCAAGAGAGACTGTCAGCAACGAAGTTCTAGCAGAGGAAACTTAATCATGTTAATCACATCCTATGACTTTTGCTGGCTTCTATTGATTCAACTCATTAGAAGCAGGACACCAGGTACAGCCCACACTCAAGGAGAGTGGGTTACACAAGCATGTGAACATCAGGAGGCTGGGATTATTGGGAGTCATATCAGAAGTTGCTTCCACACTGTGTATTGATGAGTATGCAGGGAAACAAGTAATAATATAATTCTATTGGGAAAACAGACTGCTACTGTCACTCTGGAGAGCAACCTGGCAATATTTAGAAAACAATATTGCTTATAGACAATGTTTGTGTCCCTCCAAAATCCATATGCTGAAACTCTAGTCCTCTAGATGTGATGGTATTTGGAGGTGGGGCTTTTGGGAGAAAATTAAAGTTGGATTAGGTCATGAGGATGGGGGCCTTATGATGGGATTAATGCCCTTAGAAAAAGAGGAAGACACAGGAGATAGCTGTCTCTCTCTTTGTGTGTACACACTGAGCTAGGCCATGTGAGGACACGAGCAGGAAGAGGGCCCTCACCAGAACCCAACCATGCTGGCATCCTAATCTTGGCCTTTCAGCCACCAGAACTGTGAGAAGTAAATGTTTGTCGTTTAAGCCACCAGTCTATGGTATTCTGTCCTAGCAGCTCAAACGGACTAAGGATATCTATGACCTAGAAATTCTATTCCTGAGCGTATATTACAGAAAAATATATGCAGAAGTCCATAGGGAGCCATGAATGAGAATGCCCCTCACAGCAATGTTTCTGGCAGTGGGGTGGAGAGCCAACACAGATGTCCCTCCAAAGAGGAAGGAATGGACAGGTTATACTTGGGATATTCGTTCTAATGGAATATGATGCAGCATTAGAAACAATTAGCTAGAGATACATATAGCTACATAAGTTGAACTTAAAAGCATAAGGTAAGAAACAGAACGAGGTCTATGGCACAATGCACCATATTCTCACACACACACACACACTTCATAAGGCTATATGTTTCACAAGAGTACAAACATATACGAGGGCATGATTCAAACACATCCGAGTAGGTGCCTAATTGTGGGAAGGAAATGAGTGTTGGACTCTAGGATGAAAGAAAGATAGAAAAAATGTAGGAGAAAGAACCTTGTCAAACTCAATGATGACAATATGGCCAGAGTCCAAGAATAGAATGAAAGAAAAAATAAAAACAACCTTCATGAGTGGGCAGTTAATTCTAATCCCTGCCTTTAAGTTGCAGAGCTGGCAGAAGATAATTTAATCAAAATCAGCAGGCTTTAATGCCAGATGCTCTAGGTAGGGAGATGTTTATTCATGGGAGCTGTCTTTTTGCTAGTTTGTAAGATGATTCGTATCTCCACCAATATTTAAATTCGGCCATATAGCTTTTGGAGGGATCTTAAGTAAGATATCCAAAACACTAGCTGATAATTAAGGGTGGGAGATCTCAGAATAAACCACTGAGTAGGGGTGGCCTTGGAGAATAGCTTGGAGGAAAGGTTTGTTCTCTACCATGTGCACCACCACAGCTGAACATAGGGATATGAGGAGGGGTGGCAGTTCGGCTTGGGAAGACTCTCCTCTCTAACTGAGCCATCCTGGCCTCATCATCATCTCCCCCCCCC
>NW_020175437.1:40205-45812 GCF_003031525.2 Neophocaena asiaeorientalis asiaeorientalis | reverse complement strand
ACTTGAAAAAGTCTTTTCCTTGTTCTGCTCCATTTTGGATAAGCAATGAAAATGTTTTCCGGGTTGCCTTTTTCCAGATCTTACTGGAAAACTTTTCAGTGTTTTGTTGTGGAATATGATATCCGCTGTAGACTTTTCGTAATGACCTTTGTTATGTTGAGGTAATTACTCTCTATTCCTACTTTCTTGAGAGCTTTTATTATGAAATGGAATTGAATTCTCGCAAATGCTTTTTCTGCATCTCTTGAGATAAGCATATGACTTTCACCTTCCATTCTGTCCATGTGGTTTGTCATATTAATAGATTTTCTTATGTTGAATTATCCTTGCATCTCAGGGTTAAAATGCACTATATCATGGTGTAGGATCCCTCTACTGTGCTGTTGAATTCAGTTTGCTAGTGTTGTGTTGAGAACTTGTGCATCTATGTTCATCAAGGATATTGCCTATAGTTTTCTTTTCTCATGGAGTCTGACTTTGGTATCAGGGTAAGCCTGTCCTCAGAGGCCAACACTCAGCTTTAGAGGCCAACACTTGGAAGTGTTCCCTTCTTCAATTTTTTAGAATAGTTGTGGAGTTAATTCTTCTTTAAATATATGATGGAATTCATATATATACATATATACATAAAAAATGCCACAGTATATTATTTGATTTCTGGGGAAACTTTGGATATTCTAATCAAGTTTCCAGGACCTCTTTAAAACTAGCTTGCCGAAGGTAAGATCAAGCTTCTAGCATCATCCAGACTTGGTCTTGAGCAAATTATTACTAATTGAATAAGTAGCAGGATCCTGTAACTCCATGGAAAGTCTTGGGAAAGAACCCACAAAGGCACCCAAGCCTGCTGAGGTCCAGAAAATGTGTCAGGTAGCGTTAACAGCGCTGCCCACAGATTCCCAAGTGGAAGGTGGGAGGGTGAGGAGAGGGGTGACATGCCCTGAGGACGCTCCCAGACTTGGTGAATATGCCCGGTGAATTTTCCCTGCCTAAAAGTCAGGGTTTAACAGCAACCATAGGAATGATGTCATAGGGGGTATAAAACTGATATGCTGAAAATTGTGGAAAGAGTTTTACCTTGTTGACTACGTGGCACCTGCTATAAGGCAGAAATAAATGCTGTAGAAAAATATGCGTATAGTTATAGAAAGATGAGGTGTTATTTTGCATCATATGTGGCTTATAAAATTATATATGCTAGGATCCAGAAAGTATAGTGGTCTGGTATTGCCTTATTTTGTTTTAAGTGTTAAAGTTACTGACAGACCAGAGATACAGAGAGACAGAGACAGAGCCTGCACAATAAGCCTTCTTAACACCCCGGATGCCCTCTTTCCCCACACACTGGAAAATCCTCTTCCGTTTAGGTTTCATGTAGAGTTTAATTCCATAAGGGGAAACAAACATTACCAATACTATCTGGTGTACGTATTAGTAAAGGTGTAAGGTGCTTTTTTTTAACTTTGTTAAGAAAACATAGTCGTATACTTGTGGTTTTGTTCTGCGGTTCCCAAGTGGGGCTGGGAACCCTGGAGAGAAGTTAAGCGTGTGACAACACGAGGCATGTCAAGAGTCTTCCTCATGAACACCTGGAGGAGGCCCAAGGGAAAGGGCTTGAGGGGTGCACCGACTTCCCCTGTGTCTTCAGCACTCAGTGATTCTAAACCAGCTGAGTAAGCCACCTAGGACTTCTAAAAAATTGTCCAAGTCTTCCCCTCCTTCACGGCAGCCCCCTGCCACCGTGTTCTAGGAAGGTGGAGGGATCCATATACCAGCTCTTTGGAGAGCTTGTTCCTGCGTGGAGTCCGTGCATTTGAACTGCTTGAAATCTCAGCTCTCCGATGGGCTCCAGTACAACTAAGGCTTCTGTAGATCATTCAGCATTTTCTGTTGGTTTGTACGAGAGTGATGTTCTTCTGAAACCTTTCACCTCATGAATCCAAGGGCAACTCTGGGTTGGTTTTGAATTGGCAGCACATTTTGAATTTTGTCAGCATCCCCTCTGTCCAACCCTTGGTGGCCCCTGACCTCAACATTTCAGGCCGCAACCCACGAGTCTGAAGGAAGATGCCCTTGGCACCTCAGTGCACCAGCCACCGTGTTAAACTAGACTGTTTTTTATACAGTGTATTTAGGGTACTAATATTAAAGAGAGTATTGATATGATGAAATGAATAGCTGTTTTCTATTCTTTCATCTTCCACTCTTTTTCTGCCTTGTTCTCTATGACCCTAATTCTGTTTTTGTTTCATAGTTTCATTTATGTCATATTTTAGATTCCACTTGTAAGTGATATCATATGGTGTTTGTCTTTCTCTTTCTGACTTACTTCACTTAGTATGATAATCTCTACTTCCATCCATTCCATATTTATTCCAAATGGCATTATTTCCTTTTTTCTTATGGTTGAGTAATATTCCATTGTATATATGTACCCCATCATCTTTATTCATTCACTCATCAATGGACTTTTAAGTTGCTTCCATGTTTTGGCTATTGTGAATAGTGCTACTGTGAATGTTGGGGTGCCTGTATCTTTCTAAAAAGATTTTATAATACTTTTCATTTCCACTTATTTTTAAGCACAATATAATAAGCAGAAACATTTATAAGAAACCAAGTCAAGATATGGCCACAGTGAAGCGATATAAAGAGATGAAGAGTTTCTACAATTTCACAGTAATTGATGTAGTTAAAATTGACATCAACAAAACTGTTATTACTGACATATTTAAGCACATAGGAGATAGCACAATAAAAACTATGGAAAAGAGATTTATGGGACACATATTTTTTTTGTTCTTATTTTGCTTGAGGTTTCTTTACAATAGGTATGTATTCTAGAACATAATAAATAATATTTTACTTAGCTTCCTCTTTCAGGAAGATATACATTGAGAAGAATTTTCACAGAAAGATACATTTTTTTTGGTCCAGCTACCCAGCCTATATTTGGGAGATTCCCAAAACTTTGACTTGTAACAGGCTAGATTCCAGAACACTTAGGCATTGTTAAAACATCACTCTGAGAAAAAAATGTAAGGAACAGTAGACAAAAAAAAACTTGACACTTTTTTTCCATCCATACGATTTTAATCAACAGTTACAGCTGTGCCTGTGCATTCTTAACACTATGATAACCAAATAATCCTGTCAGAATTAGCTATTTTTTATGTTAAGCTAGCTGTGCAGTATCTTATAGAAAATATTAAAAAATGAATGATAAATTCTGTGCTTTCTAATTGGGTATTTTGGCATCTTACAACCACAACTTATATTTCATATTCACAAGCATAAAAATAGGCCCACGTAAAGATAAATTAATAATGCCATGAGCTATTGGCATGTATGTATCTTTTTGAATTTTGGTTTTGTACAGTTATATGCCTAGGAGTGGGATTGCTCGATCATATGGTAGTTCTATTTATTTTTACATTTTATTGGAGTATAATTGCTTTACAATGGTGTGTTAGTTTCTGTTTTATAACAAAGTAAATCAGTTATACATATACATATGTTCACATATCTCTTTCATCTTGCGTCTCCCTCCCAACAACCCTCCCAACCCCACCCCACTAGGTGGTCACAAAGCACCGAGTAGATCTCCCTGTGTTATGTGGCTTCTTCCCACTAGCCATCAGTTTTACATTTGGTAGTGTATATATGTCTATGCCAGTCTCTTGCTTTGTCACAGCTTACCCATCTGCCTCCCCGTATCCTCAAGTCAATTCTCTAGTAGATCTGTGTTTTTATTCCTGTCCTTACCACTTGGTTCTTCATGACATTTTTTCCTTAAATTCCATATATATGTGTTAGCATATGGTATTAGTCTTTCTTTTTCTGACTTACTTAACTCTGTATGACAGATGCTAGGTCCATCCATCTCATTACAAATAGCTCGATTTTGTTTCTTTTTATGGCTGCGTAATATTCCATTGTATATATCTGCCACATCTTCTTTATCCATTCATCTGATGATGGACACTTAAGTTGTTTCCATCTCCTGGCTATTGTAAATAGAGCTTCAATGAACATTTTGGTACATGACTCTTCTTGAATTACGGTTTTCTCAGGGTATGTGCCCAGTAGTGGTATGGCTGGGTCATATAGTAGTTCTATTTGTAGTTTTTAAAGGAACCTCCATACTGTTCTCCATAGAGGCTGTACCAATTCACATTCTCACCAGCAGTGCAAGAGTGTTCCCTTTTCTCCACACCCTCTCCAGCATTTATTGTTTCTAGATTTTTTGATGATGGCCATACTGACTGGTGTGAGATGATATCTCATTGTAGTTTTGATTTGCATTTCTCTACTGGTTAATGATGTTGAGCATTCTTTCATGTGTTTTTGGCAGTCTGTATATCTTCTTTGGAGAAATACCTATTTAGGTCTTCTGCCCATTTTTGGATTCGGTTGTTTGTTTTTTATTGAGCTGCATGAGCTGCTTGTAAATTTTGGAGATTAATCCTTTGTCAGTTGCTTCATTTGCAAATATTTTCTCCCATTCTAAGTGTTGTCTTTTGGTCTTGTTTATGGTTTTCTTTGTTGTGCAAAATCTTTTAAGTTTCATTAGGTCCCATTTATTTGTTTTTATTTCCATTTTTATAGGAGGTGGGTCAAAAAGGATCTGCTGTGATTTATGTCATAGTGTGCTCTGCCTATGTTTTCCTCTAAGAGTTTGATAGTTTCTGGTCTTAACGTCTAGGTCTTTAATCCATTTTGTGCTTATTTTTGTGTTTGGTGTTAGAAAGTGTTGTAATCTCATACGTTTACATGTACCTGTCCAGTTTTCCCAGCTCCACTTATTGAAGAGGCTGTCCTTTCTCCAATGTACATTCCTGCATCCTTTACCAAAGATAAGGTGACTTTATGTGCATGGGTTTATCTCTGGGCTTTCTATCCTCTTCCATTGATCTATATTTCTGTTTCTGTGCCAGCACCATACTGTCTTGATTATGGTAGCTGTGTAATATAGTTTGAAGTCAGGGAGCCTGATTCTTCCAGCTCCATATTTCGTTCTCAAGATTGCTTTGGCTATTCTGGGTCTTTTGTGTTTCCATACAAATTGTGAAATTTTTTGTTCTAGTTCTGTGAAAAATGCCAGTGGTAGTTTGATAGGGATTGCATTGAATCTGTAGATTGCTTTGGGTAGTTGAGTCATTTTCACAATATTGTTTCTTCCAATCCAGGAACATGGTATATCTCTCCATCTATTTGTATCATTTTTAATTTCTTTCATCAGTGTCTTATAATTTTCTGCATACAGGTCCTTTGTCTCCTCAGGTAGGTTTATTCCTAGGTATTCTACTCTTTTTGTTGCAATGGTAAATGGTAAAGTGTTTTCTTGATTTCATATAATGTCATGTCATCTGCAAACAGTGACAGCTTTACTTCTTTTCCAATTTGGATTGCTTTTATTTCCTTTTCTTCTCTGATTGCTGTGGCTAAAACTTTCAAAACTATGTTGAATAAGAGTGGTGAGATTGGACAACATTGTCTTATTCCTGATCTTACGGAAATTCTTTCATTTTATCACCATTGAGGATGATGTTGGCTGCGGGTTTGTCATATATGGCCTTAATTATGTTGAGGAAAGTTCCCTCTATG
>NW_020175437.1:23368-40195 GCF_003031525.2 Neophocaena asiaeorientalis asiaeorientalis | reverse complement strand
TGGTTTTTGTATCAGGGTGATGGTGGCCTCGTAGAATGAGTTTGGGGTGTGCCTCCCTCTTCTATATTTTGGAAGAGTTTGAGAAGGATAGGTCTTCTAAATGTTTGATAGAATTTGCCTGTGAAACTATCTGGTCCTGGTCTTTTGTTTGTTGGAAGATTTTTAATCACAGTTTCAATTCAGTATTTGTGATTGGTCTCTTCATATTTTCTATTTCTTCCTAATTCAGTCTGGGCAGGTGGTGCATTACTAAGAATTTGTCCATTTCTGCCAGGTTGTCCATTTCATTGGCATAGAATTGCATGTAGTAATCTCTCATGATCTTTTGTATTTCTGCAGTGTCAGTTGTTACTTCTCCTTTTTCATTTCTAATTCTATTGATTTGAGTCTTCTCCCTTTTTTTCTTGATGAGTCTGGCTAATGGTTTATCAATTTTTTTAATCTTCTCAAACAAGCAGCTTTTAGTTTTATTGATCTTTACTGTCATTTCTTTTTCATTTATTTCTGATATTTATTATTTCTTTCCTTCTGCTATCTTTTTTTTTTTGTGGTACGTGGGCTTCTTACTGTTGTGGTCTCTCCCATTGCAGAGCACAGGCTCCGGACGTGCAGGCTCAGCAGCCATGGCTCATGGTATTAGCCATTCTACTGCATGTGGGATCTTCCCAGACCGGGGCACAAACCCGCCTCCCCTGCTTCGGCAAGCGAACTTTTAACCACTGCGCCACCAGGGAACCCCTTGTGGTTCTTTTGTTCTTCTTCTCTAATTGCTTTGAGTGCAAGGTTATGTTGTTTATTCGAGATATTTCCTGTTTCCTGAGGTAGGATTATATTTCTATAAACTTCCCTCTTAGAACTGCTTTTGCTGCATCCCATTGGTTTTGGCTTCTCGTGTCTCCATTGTCATTTTTTTCTAGGTATTTTTGATTTCTTCAGTGATCATTTCATTATTAAGTAGTGTAATGTTTAGCCTCCATGTGTTTGTATTTTTTACAGATCTTTTCCTGTAATTGATATCTAGTCTCATACTATTGTGGTCAGAAAAGATACTTGATACAATTTCAATTTTCTTAATTTACCAAGGCTTGATTTGTGAACCAAGATATGATCTATCCTGGAGATTTTTCCATGATCACATGAGAAAAATGTGTATTCTTTTGTTTTTGGATAGAATGTCCTATATATGTCAATTAAGTCCATCTTGTTTAATGTATCATTTAAAGCTTGTGTTTCCTTATTTATTTTCATTTTGGATTATGTGTCCATTGGTGAAAATGGGGTGTTAAAGTCCCCTACTATGAATGTGTTACTGTTGATTTCCCCTTTTATGGCTGTTAAAATTTGCCTTATGTATTGAGGTGCCTATGATTGGTGAATAAATATTTACAATTGTTATATCTTCTTCTTAGATCGATCCCTTGATCATTATTTAGTGTCCTTCTTTATCTCTTCTAATAGTCTTTATTTTAAAGTCTATTTTATTTGATATGAGAATTGCTACTCCAGCTTTCTTTTGGTTTCCATTTGTATGGAATATCTTTTTCTATCCCCTTACTTTCAGTCTGTATGTGTCTCTAGGTCTGAAGTGGGTCTCTTGTAGACAGCATATATATGGGTCTTGCTTTTGTATCCATTCAGCCAGTCTGTGTGTTTTGGTGGGTGCATTTCACCCATTTACATTAAAGGTAATTATCGATATGTATATTCCTATTCCCATTTTCTTAATTGTTTTGGGTTTGATATTGTAGTTCTTTTCCTTCTCTTGTGTTTCTTGCCTAGAGAAGTTCCTTTAGCATTTGTTGTAAAGCTGGTTTGGTGGTGCTGAACTCTCAGCTTTTGCTTGTCTGTAAAGGTTTTAATTTCTCCATCAAATCTGAATGAGATCCTTGCTGGGTAGAGTAATCTTGGTTGCAGGTTTTTCTCCTTCATCACTTTAAATATGTCCTGCCAATCCCTTCTGTCTTGCAGCATTTCTGCTGAAAGTTCAGCTGTTAATCTCATAGGCATTCCCTTGTGTTATTTGTTGTTTTTCCCTTGCTGATTTTAATATGTTTTCTTTGTATTTAATTTTTGACAGTTTGATTAATATGTGTCTTGGTGTATTTCTCCTTGGATTTATCCTGTATGGGACTGTCTGTGCTTCCTGGACTCCATTAACATTTTTCCCCCATATTAGGGAAGTTTTCACTATAGTTTCAGGTTACTTATCCGTTCTTCTGCCTCAGTTATTCTGCTATTGATCCCATCTGGAGTATTTTTAATTTCATTTTTTGCGTTGTTCATCTTTGCTTGTTTCATTTTTGGTTCTTCTAGGTCCTTGTTAATTGTTTCTTGCATTTTGTCCATTCTATTTCCAAGATTTTGGATCATCTTTACTATCATTATTCTGAATTCTTTTTCAGGTAGACTGCCTATTTCCTCTTTATTTATTAGGTCTGGTGGGTTTTTATCTTGCTCCTTTATCTGCTGTGTGTTTTTCTATCTTCTCATTTTGCTTATCTTACTGTGTTTGGGGTCTCCTTTTTGCAGGCTGCAGGTTCGTAGTTCCTGTTGTTTTTGGTGTCTGTCCCCAGTGGATAAATTTGGTTCAGTGAGTTGTGTAGGCTTCCTGGTGGAGGGGTCTAGTGCCTGTGTTCTCGTGGGTGAGGCTGGATCTTGTCTTTCTGGTGGGCATTTCCATGTCTTGTGGTGTTTTGGGGGGTTCTGTGGACTTATTAATATTTTTGGCAGCCTCTCTGCTAATGGGTGGGGTTGTGTTCCTGTCTTGCTGGTTGTTTGGCATAGAGTATCCAGCAGTGTAGCTTGCTGGTCGTTGAGTGAAGCTGGGTGCTGGTGTTCAGATGGAGGTCTCTGGGAGGTTTTCGCCATTTGATATTATGTGGAGCTGGGAAGTCTCTTGTGGACCCGTGTCCTGAAGTTAGATCTTCCACCTCAGAGGCACAGCACTGAGTCCTGGCTGCAGCACCAGGAGCCTTTCATCCCTATGGCTCAGAATAAAAGGGAGAAAAAGAAGAAAGAAAGAAAGAAAGAAAGAAAGAAAGAAAGAAAGAATCACCAGGAGCCTTTCATCCCTATGGCTCAGAATAAAAGGGAGAAAAAGAAGAAAGAAAGAAAGAAAGAAAGAAAGAAAGAAAGAAAGAAAGAAAGAAAGGAAGGAAGGAAGGAAGGAAGGAAGGAAGGAAGGAAGGAAGGAAGGAAGAAAGGAAGGAAGAAAAAGAAAGAAAAGAAAGAAAGACAGAAGGAAGGAAGGAAGAAAGGAGGAAATGAAGGAAGAAATGAAGGAAGGAAGAAAGGAAAGAAGGAAGAAAGGAAGAAGAAATGAAGAAGGAAGGAAGAAGGAAGGAAGGTAAGAAGATAAAATAAAATAAAGTAAGGAAAAGTAAAATAAAGTTATTACAATAAAAAATAATTATTAAGAAAAAAATATTTTTAAGAGAAAAAACATACGGTTAGAACCGTAGGACAAATGGTGAAAGCAAAGCTATACAGACAAAAACTCACACAGAAGCATACACATATACACTCACAAAAAGTGGAAAAGGGGAAAAATTCATAAATCTTGCTCTCAAAATCCACCTCCTTAATTTGGGATGGTTCGTTGTCTCTTCATGTATTCCACAGATGCAGGGTACATCAAGTTAATTGTGGATATTTAATCCGCTGCTTTTGAGGATGCTGGGAGAGATTTCCCTTTCTCTTCCTTGTTCTCACAGCTCCCAGGGGCTCAGCTTTGGATTTGGCCCCGCGTCTGCATGTAGATCGCCGGAGGGCGTCTGTTCTTTGCTCAGACAAGACGGGGTTAAAGGAGCAGCTGCTTCGGGGACTCTGCCTCACTCAGGCCGAGGGGAGGGGGGGTACGGATGCTGGGCGAGCCTTCGGAAGCAGAGGCCGGCATGACATTGCACCAGCCTGAGGCATGCTGTGCGTTCTCCCGGGGAAGTTGTCCCTGGATCCTGGGACCCTTGAAGTGGCAGGCTGCACAGCCTCCCCAGAAGGGTTGTGTGGAGAGTGACCTGTGCTCACACACAGGCTTCTTGGTGGAAGCAGCAGCAACCTTAGCGTCTCATCTCCGTCTCTGTGGTCTGTGCTTTTAGCCGTGGCTCGCGCCCATCTCTGGAGCTCCTTTAAGCAGAGCTCTTAATCCCCTCTCTTCGTGCACCAGGAAACAAAGAGGGAAGAAAAAGTCTCTTGCCTCTTTGGCAGCTCCAGAATTTTCCCCAGACCCCATCCTGGCTAGCAGTGGCGTAGTAGCCCCCTTCAGGCTGTGTTCACGCTGCCAGCCCCAGTCCTCGCCCTGGGATCTGACCTAAGCCTGATCCTCAGCTCCAAGCCCCACCTGACCCGGCGGGTGAGCAGACAAGCCTCTCGGGCTGGTGAGTGCCAGTAAGCACGGATCCTCTGTGTGGGAATCTCTCTCCTTTTCCCTCCACAACCCTGTGGCTGTGTTCTCCATGGCTCCGAACCTTTCCCCCTCCACCACCCTCAGTCTCCGCCTGCTAAGGGGCTTCCTAGTGTGTGGAAACCTTTCCTCCTTCAGAGCTCCCTCCCACTGGTTCAGGTCCTTTCCCTATTCTTTTGTCTCTGTTTATTCTTTTTTCTTTTGCCCTACCCAGGTACGTGGGGACTTTCTTCCCCTTTGGGAGGTCTGAGGTCTTCTGCCAGCATTCAGTAGGTGTTCTGTAGGAGTTGTTCCACGTGTAGATGTATTTCTGGTGTATTTATGGGGAGGAAGGTGATCTCCGTGTCTTTCTCTTCTGCCATCTTCCTGATTCCCCCCTATTTTTGTTTTTGAAGGAACCTCCATATGTTCTCCTTAGTGGCTGCATCAGTTTACATTCCCACCAACAGTGTTGAAGTTTTCCCTTTTCTCCACATCCGCTCCAGCAGTATTATTTGTAGACGTTTTAATGATGGCTATTCTGATCTGTGTGAGATGGTAACTCGCTGTAGATTTGATTTGCATTTCTCTAATAATTAGCGATGATGAGCATTTTTGCGTGTGCCTATTGGCCATCATGTCTTCTTTGGAGAAATGCCTATTTAAGTTTTCTGCCAATTTTTCAATTGGGTTTTTTGAGTATTCTGTTTTTGAGTTTTATGAGCTATTTTTATATTTTGGAAATTAAGCCCTTGTCAGTCAAATCATTTGCAAATATTTTCTCCCATTCTGTAGATTATTTTTTCATTTTGTTTCTAGTTTCCTTTGCTGTGCAAAAGTAAATTTGATTAGTGTCCATTTGTTTATTTTTAATTTTATTTCTATTGTCTTGGGAGACAGACCTAAGAAAACATTTGTATGTTTTATGTCAGGGAATATTTTGTGTCTAATATATTCTAGGAGTTTTATGGTGTTATGTCTTATGTTTAAGCCTTTAAGCCATTTTGAGTTTATTTTTGTGCATGATGTGAGGGTATGATCTAATTTCATTGATTTACATGCAGCTATACAATGTTCCCAGCACCTCTTCCTGAAAGGACCCTCTTTTCCCCATTGTATATTTTTGCCTCCTTTGTCAAAGAGTAATTGACCATAGGTGTGTGGGTTTATTTCTGGGCTCTCTATTCTATTCAACTGATCCATATGTCAGTTTTTGTGCCAAACCCCACTTTTTTTATTACGGTAGCTTGATTGTATTGTCTGAAGTCTGGCATGGTTATACCTCCTGTTTTAGTTTTATTTTTTCCCTCCTGGTTGCTCTGGCAATTCTGGGTCTTTCATGGCTCCATATAAATTTTTGCATTATTTGTTCTAGTTCTGTGGAAAATGTCACTGGTAATTTGATTAGGATTGCATTAAATCTGTAGATTGCTTTGCATAGTATAGCTATTTTAACAATATTAATTCTTCCAATCCAAAAGCATGGGATATCTTTCCACTTATTTGAATTCTCTTTAATTTCCTTTATTAATGTTGTTTTATAGTTCTCACCATATGTCTTTCAACTACTTGGTCAGGCTTACTCTTAAATACTTTATATTTTTGGTGTGACTTTAAAAGGTATTGTTTTTTACATTTATTACATTTATGATATTTCATTGTTAGTATAAAGAAATACAACCAATTTCTGTATGATAATCTTGTATCCTGCCATCTTGCTGAACTCTTTTATAAGTTCCAGTATTTTTGGTGTGAGGTTTTAGGGTTTTCTATATAGAGTATCATGTCATCTGCACATACTGAAATTTTTACACCCTCACTTCCAACTCAGATATGTTTTGTTTCTTTTTCTTATCTGATTGTTGTGGCTAGGATTTCCAATACTATGTTGAATAGAAGTGGTGAGAGTGGACATTTTTGTCTTATTTCATATTTTAGCAGGAAGGCTTTAACGTTTCACTGTTGAATATCATATTGGCTGCAGGTTTGTCATAAATGGCTTTTATTATGTTGATATATGTTCCCTCTATATCCTCTTTGGTAAGAGTTTTTATCATTAATGAATATTGAATATTATCAAATGTTTTTTCTGCCTCTATTGAGATGATCATGTGGTTTTTCATATTTTACTAATGTGGTGTATCACATTGATTAATTTGCAGGTGTTGAACCATCCTTGTGAATTTGGATCATGGTGTATGTTTTTTTTGTGTGTGATTGGATCTGGTTTGCTAATATTTTGTTAAGAATTTTTGCATCTATATTCAGCAAAGATATTGCCCTGTAATTTTCTTATTTGGTGGTATCTTTATCTGTTTTTAGTATCCTCATGTTGGTGGTTTCATAGAATGTATTTTGGAGTGTTCCTTCCACTTCAAACTTTTCAAAGAGTTTAAGAAGGATGAGTAAAAGTTCTTCTTTGTATGTATGGTAGAATTTGCCTGTGAAGCCATCTAATCCTGGACTTTTGTTTGTAGGGAGTTTGTTTGTTTTTGTTTTGTTTTAATAGATTCAATTACACTTCTAATGATTGGTCTTTTCAAAGTATCTACTTCTTCTTGACTCAATATGGTGGGCTGTATGTTTCTAGAAAATTGTCCATTTATTCTAGGTTGCTGAATTTTTTGGTATATAACTGTTCACAGTATTCTCTTTTGATTTTTTGTATTTCTGCAGTGTCAGTTGATATTTCCCCATTTTCAACTCTTATTTTGTTTATTTAGGTCCTCTTTCTTTTCTCCTTGGTGAGCCTGGCTAGAGGCTTTTCAATTTTGTTTACACAAAGAGCCAGCTCTTGGTTTTATTGTGGGTTTTCCCCCAATTTATTATTTCTATTTTATTCCTTTCCTCTCTGATCTTCATTATCTCCTTCTGCTAAATTTAGGTTTTGTTTGTTCTTCTTTGTATAATTCTTTTAGGTAAGTTGATTTATTGACTTGAGATTATTCTTGGTTTTTTACAGAGACTTGTATCACTATAAAATTCCCCCTTGGAACTGCTTTTGCTACATCCGATAGATTTTGTATAGTTTTTTCATTGTCATTTTTCTCAAAGTATTTTTAAATTTCTTTTTTGATTTCATCATTGACCCTTTGGTTTTTTAGTACTATGTTGTTTAGTCTCAATGCAATTTTTTTCTCATTTCCTTTTCTGTGATTGATTTCTCGTTTCATGTCATTGTGGTCAGAAAAGATGCTTGACATAATTTGTATGCTCAAATTTGTTGAGGTTTGTTTTGTGCACTTGTGTTCAATGTATTCAATCCTAGAAAATGTTCCATGTGCACTTGAAAAAGTGTGTATTCTGGTTTGGGGGGTGTAATGACCTGAATATATCAATTAAGTCTAACTATTCTGTTGTATCATTTAGGATCTCTGTTGCTTTATTGATTTTTCTGCCTAGAAGATCTGTCCATTGATGTGAGTGGGGTGATAAAATCTCCTGTTATAATTGTATTCTTGTTAGTTTCTCTCTTCATGTCTGTTAGTATTTGTTTTGTATATTTGGGTGCTCCTAGAGTAGGTGTATATAAGTTGAAAAGTGTAAAATTCTCTTCTTGTATTGGTCCTTTTCTCATTATATAACATCCTTCTTTATTTGTGTTTTAAAGTTTATTTTGTCACATATGAGTCATTTTGTGATTGTGACTCCTGCTTTCTTGTGATTTCTGTTTGCATGAAATATCTTTTCCCATCTACTCACTTTCAATTTATGGGTGTCCTTTGCCCTAAAACTGGTGTCTTGTAGACAGCATATTGTAGGCTCTTTCTTTTTTATCATCTATCATGCTATGTCTTCTTATTGGAACATTTAGTCTATTGATTTATTTTTTTAACCTTCTAGGACCATATATATTTTATTTTATTTTTGTTGGAGTATAGTGTCTTTAAAATATTGTGTTAATTTCTTCTGTACAACAAAGTGAATCAGCTGTGTGTATACATATATCCCTTCCTTCCTGCACCTTCCTCCCAACCCGCATCCCATTCATCTAGGTCATCACAGAACACTGAGCTGAGCTTCCTGTGTTATACAGCAGGTTTCTACTTGCTATTTCACACAGATTTGAGCACTTGAAAAGAATGTGTATTCCAGTGTATATATGTCAATCCTAATCTCCCAATTCATTCCACCCTCCCTCCCCACCATTTCCACCCATCCATTCTCTACGTCTGGGTCTCTATTCTGCCTCTGCTTGTCAGTTCAACTGTACCACTTTTCTAGATTCCACATACATACTTTAATATACAATTATTGTTTTTCTTTTTTATGACCTAATTTTTATTGGAGTATAGTTGCTTTAAAATGTTGTGATAGTTTCTATTAAACAGTAAAATCAATCGGCCATACGTATAACTAAATTTCCTCCCTTTTGGATTTCCTTCCCATTTAGGACACAGTGTACCACACTGTGCATTAACTAGAGTTCCCTGTGCTATATGGTATGTTCCCATAAGCTGTTTATTTTATACAGAGTATCAATAGTGTCTATGTGTCAATCTAATCTCCCAAATCCTCCCACTTTCCCCCTCGATATCCATACATTTGTTCTCTGCATCTGTGTCTCTATTTCCACTTTGCAAATAAGGTCCTCTATACATTTTTCCAGATTCTACATATCTGTGTTAATATATGATATTTATTTTTCTGACTTATTTTACTCCTGTATGACACTCTAGGTCCATCCATATTTCTGAAAATGACCCAATTTCATTCTTTTTCACTGCTGAGTAATTTTCCATTGTATGTATATACCACATCTTCTTTATACATTCATCTGTTGATGGACTTTTAGGTTGTTTCCATGTCCTGACTATTGTAACTAGTGCTGCAATGAACAGTGGGGTACATGTGTCTTTTTGTTTGTTTTTCTTTTTAATATTTATTTCACTATGCTGGGTCTTAAATATGGCATGCTGGATTATCATTGCTGCATGTGATATCTTCATTGTGGCATGCAGGATCATTTTACTTGAGGCATGCAGGATGTTTTTTAGTTCTGGCATGTAGGCTCTTAGTTGAGACACACTGGATAGTATTCACTGGTCAGGCATAGTACCTGGGCCCCCTGCATTGGGAGGGTGAATTGTTAACCACTGGACCACCAGGGATGTCCCTGTCTTTTTAAACTATGGCTATCTCACTGTACATGCCCAGTAGTGAAATTGCTGGGTCATGTGGTAGTTCTATTTTTAGTATTTTAAAGGAATCTGCATAATGTTCTCTAAAGTGTATCAATTTACATTCCCGGCAACAGTGCTAGAGGGTTTCCTTTTCTCCACACCTTCTCCAGCATTTATTGTTTGTAGATTTTTTGATGATGGCCATTTTGACTGGTGTAAAGTGATACCTCATTGCAATTTTGATCTTCATTTCTCTGGTAATTAGTGTTGTTGAGTATATTTCCATGAGTTTTTAGGCCATGTGTATGTCTTTCCACGCGTTTTTAGGCCATGTTTATGTCTATTTAGGTCTTCCACCCATTTTTTGATTCGGTTGTTTGTTGTTTTGATATTGAGCTTCATGATCTATTTGTATATTTTGAAGGTTAATCCTTTGTCAGTTGTTTCATTTGCAAATATTTTCTCCCATTCTGAAGGTTGTATTTTCTTCTTGTTTATGGTTTCCTTTGCTGTGCAAAAGTTTTTAAGTTTCATTAGGTCTCTTTTGTTTATTTTTGTTTTTATATTCATTACTCTAGGAGGTGGGTCAAAAAAGACATTGATGTGATCTTTGTCAAAGAGTGTTCTTCCTATATTTTCATCTTTTAACGTGTCCAGTTTACATTTAGGTCTTTAATCTACTTTGAGTTTATTTTTTGTATGTTGTTAGGGAGTGTTCTAATTTCATTCTTTTACATGTAGCTGTCCAGTTTTCCTAGCACCGCTTATTGAACAGACTGTCTTTTCGCCATTGTATATTCTTGCCTCTTTTGTCATAGATTAGGTGACCATAGGTGCATGGGATTATTTCTGGGCTTTGTTTCTAGTTCCATTGATCTATATTTCTGTTTTTGTGCCAGTATCCTACTGTCTTGATTACTGTAGCTTGGCTGAGGTCAGGAAGTCTGATTCTTCCAGCTCCATTTTTCTTTCTCAAGATTTCTTTGGCTATTCAGAGTCTTTTTTTTTTCCATATAAATTTTAAGACATTTTGTCCTAGTTCTGTGAAAAACGGCATTGGTAATTTGATAGGGATTGCATTGAATGTGTAGACTGCTTTGATTTGTACAGTCATTTTCACAATATTAATTATTCTAATCCAAGAACATGGTATATCTCTCCACCTGTGTCATCTGTGATTTGCTTCATCAGTATCTTATACTTTTCTGAGGACAGGTCTTTTACCTCCTTTGGTAGGTTTATTCCTAGTTATTTTATTCTTTTTATTGCAGTGGTGAATGAGACTGTTTCCTTAATTTCTCTTTCTAGTCTTTCATTATTCGTGTATAGGAATGTAAAAGATTTCTGTGCATTAATTATGTACGCTGCAACTTTACCAGATTCATTGATTAGCTCTAGTAGTTTTCTGGTAGCATCTATGGGATTCTCTATGTATAGTATCATGTCAGGTTCAGAGACAGCTTTACTTCTTCTTTTCCAAATTGGATTCCTATATTACTTTTTCTTCTTTGATTTCTGTGACTAGAACTTCCAAACTATGTTGAATAAGAGTGGTGAGAGTGGGCAACCTCATCTTGTTCCTGATTTTAGGGAAATGCTTTCAGTTTTTCACCACTAAGAATAAGACTTCCTGTGTGTTTATCATATATGGTGATATGCATACATTTGTTCTCTGCATCTGTGTCTCTATTTCCACTTTGCAAATAAGGTCCTCTATACATTTTTCCAGATTCTACATATCTGTGTTAATATATGATATTTATTTTTCTGACTTATTTTACTCCTGTATGACACTCTAGGTCCATCCATATTTCTGAAAATGACCCAATTTCATTCTTTTTCACTGCTGAGTAATTTTCCATTGTATGTATATACCACATCTTCTTTATACATTCATCTGTTGATGGACTTTTAGGTTGTTTCCATGTCCTGACTATTGTAACTAGTGCTGCAATGAACAGTGGGGTACATGTGTCTTTTTGTTTGTTTTTCTTTTTAATATTTATTTCACTATGCTGGGTCTTAAATATGGCATGCTGGATTATCATTGCTGCATGTGATATCTTCATTGTGGCATGCAGGATCATTTTACTTGAGGCATGCAGGATGTTTTTTAGTTCTGGCATGTAGGCTTTTAGTTGAGACACACTGGATAGTATTCACTGGCCAGGCATAGTACCTGGGCCCCCTGCATTGGGAGGGTGAATTGTTAACCACTGGACCACCAGGGATGTCCCTGTCTTTTTAAACTATGGCTATCTCACTGTACATGCCCAGTAGTGAAATTGCTGGGTCATGTGGTAGTTCTATTTTTAGTATTTTAAAGGAATCTGCATAATGTTCTCTAAAGTGTATCAATTTACATTCCCGGCAACAGTGCTAGAGGGTTTCCTTTTCTCCACACCTTCTCCAGCATTTATTGTTTGTAGATTTTTTGATGATGGCCATTTTGACTGGTGTAAAGTGATACCTCATTGCAATTTTGATCTTCATTTCTCTGGTAATTAGTGTTGTTGAGTATATTTCCATGAGTTTTTAGGCCATGTGTATGTCTTTCCATGAGTTTTTAGGCCATGTTTATGTCTATTTAGGTCTTCCACCCATTTTTTGATTCGGTTGTTTGTTGTTTTGATATTGAGCTTCATGATCTATTTGTATATTTTGAAGGTTAATCCTTTGTCAGTTGTTTCATTTGCAAATATTTTCTCCCATTCTGAAGGTTGTATTTTCTTCTTGTTTATGGTTTCCTTTGCTGTGCAAAAGTTTTTAAGTTTCATTAGGTCTCTTTTGTTTATTTTTGTTTTTATATTCATTACTCTAGGAGGTGGGTCAAAAAAGACATTGATGTGATCTTTGTCAAAGAGTGTTCTTCCTATATTTTCATCTTTTAACGTGTCCAGTTTACATTTAGGTCTTTAATCTACTTTGAGTTTATTTTTTGTATGTTGTTAGGGAGTGTTCTAATTTCATTCTTTTACATGTAGCTGTCCAGTTTTCCTAGCACCGCTTATTGAACAGACTGTCTTTTCGCCATTGTATATTCTTGCCTCTTTTGTCATAGATTAGGTGACCATAGGTGCATGGGATTATTTCTGGGCTTTGTTTCTAGTTCCATTGATCTATATTTCTGTTTTTGTGCCAGTATCCTACTGTCTTGATTACTGTAGCTTGGCTGAGGTCAGGAAGTCTGATTCTTCCAGCTCCATTTTTCTTTCTCAAGATTTCTTTGGCTATTCAGAGTCTTTTTTTTTTCCATATAAATTTTAAGACATTTTGTCCTAGTTCTGTGAAAAACGGCATTGGTAATTTGATAGGGATTGCATTGAATGTGTAGACTGCTTTGATTTGTACAGTCATTTTCACAATATTAATTATTCTAATCCAAGAACATGGTATATCTCTCCACCTGTGTCATCTGTGATTTGCTTCATCAGTATCTTATACTTTTCTGAGGACAGGTCTTTTACCTCCTTTGGTAGGTTTATTCCTAGTTATTTTATTCTTTTTATTGCAGTGGTGAATGAGACTGTTTCCTTAATTTCTCTTTCTAGTCTTTCATTATTCGTGTATAGGAATGTAAAAGATTTCTGTGCATTAATTATGTACGCTGCAACTTTACCAGATTCATTGATTAGCTCTAGTAGTTTTCTGGTAGCATCTATGGGATTCTCTATGTATAGTATCATGTCAGGTTCAGAGACAGCTTTACTTCTTCTTTTCCAAATTGGATTCCTATATTACTTTTTCTTCTTTGATTTCTGTGACTAGAACTTCCAAACTATGTTGAATAAGAGTGGTGAGAGTGGGCAACCTCATCTTGTTCCTGATTTTAGGGAAATGCTTTCAGTTTTTCACCACTAAGAATAAGACTTCCTGTGTGTTTATCATATATGGACTTTATTATGTTGAGGTAGAGTATCTCTATGCCCACTTTCTGGAGAGTTTTATCACGAATGGGTTTTGAATTTTGTCAAAAGCTTTTTCTGTGTATGTTTAGGGGATCATATGGTTTTTATTCTTCAGTTTGTTAATATGGTGTATCAGATTGATTTATTTACATATATTGAAGAATCCTTATATAGCTGAGATAAATCCCACCTGATCATGGTGTATGATCCTTATAAAGTGTTAAATTCCTTTTGCTTCTACTTTGTTGAAGATTTTTGTATCTATGTTTGTCAGAGATATTGGCTGGTAATTTTCTTTCTTTCTATCTTTCTCTCTCTCTCTCTCTCTCTCTTTCTGTTATATCTTCTTTCTATTTTGTGATATCTTTGTCTCATTTTGGTAGCAGTGTGATGGTGACCTTGTGGAAGGAGTTTGGGAGTGTTCCTCCTTCTGCAATATTTTGAAAGAGTTTGAGGATAGGTGTTAGCTTTTTCAATTTCATTACTTATGATTGGTCTCTTTCTATTTCTCCCTGGTTCAGTCTTTGAAGGTTGTACCTTTCTAAGAATTTATCCATTTCTTCCAGGTTGTCCATTTTATTTACATATTGTTGCTTGTTGTTGACATATTGTGTCTTATGATCTGTTGTATTTCTGATATGTCAGTTGTAATTTCTACTTTTTTATTTCTAATTTTATTGATTCAAGTCTTCTCCTTTTTTCTTGATAAGTCTGGCTAGAGGTTTCTTTATCTTCTCAAAGAACCAGTTTTTAGTTTTATTGAACTTTGATATTGTTTTATTTGTTTCTATTTTAGTGATTTCTGCTCTGAATTTTATGATTTCTTTCTTTCTGCCAACTTTGGGTTTTGTTTGTTTGTTTTTTCTCTTGTTGCTTTATGTGTAAGGTTAGATTGTTTATTTGAGATTTTTCTTGTTTCTTGAATTGCTATAAACTTCCCTCTTAGAACTGCTTTAGCTGCATCCCTTAGGTTTTGGGTCATAATGTTTCCATTGTCATTGTGTCTATGTATTTTTTTTCTTTGATTCTTCTGATCTCTTGGTTATTTAGTAGTGTATTGCATAGTCTACATGTGTTTATCATTTTTACAGTTCTTTTGTTTTTTATGTAATTGATTTCTAACCTCATAGCATTATGGTTGAAAACAATGCTTGATATGACTTCAATTTTCTTAAATTTACTGAGGCTTGATTTGTGACCCAAGATGTGATCTATCCTGGAGAAGATTCCATGGACGCTTGAGAAAAAAAGTGTATTCTACTGTTTCAGGGGGAATTCTTATAAATATCAATTAATTCTATCTGGTCTATTGTGTCATTTAAAACTTGTGTTTTTCTATTTATTTTCTGTCCATTGGTGTAAGTGGGATATTAAATTCTCCCACTATTATTGTGTTACTGTTAATTTCCCCTTTTATTTTTGTTATGGCTGTTAAATTGCCTTATGTAATATGTTATGGCTGTTAAATTGCCTTATGTAATGAGTTGCTCCTAGGTTAGGGAGCATAAATACTTATAATTGTTATATCTTCTTGGATCGATCCCTGATCATTATGTAGTGTCCTTCCTTGTCTCTTGTAACAGTGTTTATTTCAAAGCGCATTTTATTTGATATGAGTATTGCTACTCCAGCTTTCTTTTGATTCCCTTTTGGAGGAATATCTTTTTCCATCCCCTCACTTTCAGTCTGTATGTGTCCATAGGTCTGAAGTGGGTTTCTTGTAGGCAGCATATATATGGGTCTAGTGTTTGTATCCATTCAGACATTTGGTGTCTTTTGGTTGGAGCATTTAATCCATTTACAGTTAAGGTAATTATCAATATGTATGTTCCTACTGTCAATTTCTTAATTGTTTAGGATTTGTTTTTGTAGGTCACTTTCTTCTATTATGTTTCTTGCCTAGAGAAGTTCCTTTAGCATTTGTTGTAAAGCTGGTTTAGTGGTGTTGAATTCTCTTAGGTTTTGCTTTTCTGTAAAGCTTTCGATTTCTCCATCGAATCTGAATGAGACACTTGCTGGGTAGAGTAATCTTGGTTGTAGGTTTTTCCCTCTTATCACTTGAAGTATATCATGCCACTCCCTTCTGTCCTGCAAAGTTTCTGCTGAAAAGTCAGCTGATAATTTTATGGGGATTCCCTCATATGTTATTTTTTTTTGTTTTCCCTTATTGCTTTTGATATTTTTTCTTTGAAATTAATTTTTGTCAGTTTAATATGTGTCTTGGCTTGTTTCCGCTCATGTTTATTTTGTGTGGGACTCTCTGTGGACTTGGGTGGCTATTTCCTTTTCTATGTTAGAGAAGTTTTTTACTCTAATCTGTTAAAATATTTTCTCAGACCCTTTGTCTTTCTCTTTTTCTTCTGGGACCCCTATAATTCGAATGCTGGTGTATTCAGTGTTGTCCCAGAAGTCTCTAAGACTGTCCTCATTTTTTTTCATTCTTTTTTTATTTTTTCTGTTACTTGGTAGTTGTTTCCAGCATTCTATCTTCCAGCTCACTTATTCATTCTTCTGCCTCAGTTATTCCACTACTGTTTCCTTTTAGTGTATTTTTCATTTTGTTTATTGTGTTGTTCATCACTGTTTGTTTGTTCTTTAGTTCTTTGAGGTCCTTGTTAAACATTTCTTGTATATTTTTGTGCATGCTTCAATTCTATTTCTGAGATTTTGGATCATCTTTACTATCAGTACTCTGAGTTCTGTTTCAGCTAGGTTGCCTATTTCCTCTTCATTTATTTGATCTTGTAGGTTTTTACCTTTCTCCTTCATCTGTAACATATTATTTTTATCTCATTTTTTTTTATGAGTGTGGCTGTGTTTCTGTCTTGCTTGTTATTTGGCCTGAGGCATCTGGCTTGGAGTTTGCAGGCAGTTGGGTGGAGCTGGGTCTTTGTGCTGAGATGAGAACCTCTGGGAGAGCTCACACCAATTAATATTCCCTGGGACCTGAGGTTCTTTGTTAGTCCAGCAGTTCAGACTCACTGTTCCCACCACAGGAGCTCAGAAGTAACCCAAAGCATGGGAACCAAGACCCTGTAGGCCACTCAACATGGCAAGAAAAAAAGGAAAAAAACAGAAAAGAGCAGAACAATAACAAAGAGTAAAATATTAGAAAAATAAATTAAGAAATATATTAGAAGAATGAAAATAAAAATGAAACCACAACAACAAAGCAAAACAGAACCACAACAGTAAAAATAATTAAAAATAAAATAAAAACAGGAAAAAAATAAATAAAAGTAAAAGATAATTAAAAAAAGAAAAGTCCAGAAGATGCCTTGTTGTGTGGATGTGAGACACAGGCACTCACAGCTGGAAAATGCCTTAGTAGTGGTGGTGGGGTGGGTTAGGCCCAGGGACCATTCAGTCAGGACTTAGACCTAGGACTCAGGCTTAGGGCTAATGAAGACACAAAAGG
>NW_020175437.1:15771-22895 GCF_003031525.2 Neophocaena asiaeorientalis asiaeorientalis | reverse complement strand
GTTCTGGATTATTTGTTCTGTCTTTTTCTTTTTTTCTTATTGTATATTGGTTTTAGAAAATTCTATTGATATTTATTCAAACACACTGATTCTTTCCCTCAGCTCTGTCCAGTCTACTTATGTCTCTCAAAGGCATTCTTTATTTCTGTTACAGTGTTTTTGATTTGTAGAATTCTTTTAAATTGTTTATATCTCTTTTCTTATATTACCCACCTGTTCTTGCATGTTGTCCACTTTTTCTATTAGAGTCCCTAGCATATTAATAACACTTGTTTTAAATTCATTCCCTGATAATACCACATCTCTGACATAGCTGTATCTAGTTCAACTTACTTAGTCTCTTCAAATTGCACCTTTTTTGTCTTTTAGTACGCTTTGTAGATTTTTTGGTTGGAAGCCAGACATAATGTGTTGGGTAAAGGCAACTGAGGTAAATTAGGTCTTTAGTATGAGGTTTTATATTTTTCTGGCTAGTGGATAGACTGTGTTTTCTGTGCTATAGGTAATAAAGGTAATAATTTTCTCTGGTGTTCTTGTTTTAGTCTCCCTGTTGTCTATGGGTTTCCCAATAGATTTTTTTTAAAAAAAAGAAGGTTTGTGACATGCGATTCTTTTAGTTGTATGCACATACATAGGAACCCTATAGATGTAGAAGTAAGGGGTGTGGATAAGGGAAACCTTAAATAGTCTTCAGTTATTAAATAGGTTTAAATCTTTTAGTGAGCCTATTTCCCTGGGCTGTTACCTTCAGAAATAATCTTCAGTTATCCCTCACCTCGCTTGTTTGACACAGGAAGTATAAAGCGGTCTGGAACTGGGTATTTTCTTTCCAATACACTATCTAGGCCCTTGTATAATAAAATCCCAATAGGTTAGTCTATGATAAATTTTTAGGGACAAATATTATGAGATCAGAATTCTCTGGGAGTTTTTCAAAATGGCTACTTTTCTCCTCTCCCTGTCAGAATATAAGGTGATTTTTCACATATCTTTATACAAGCATTTCTTTTCAAGAATGACCTTCATCAAAAGACCCCTTACATCTTGTCAGTTTAAGAAAGATTACATTGTAAGTAAATTTCTAAACCTGGATCCCCCATGCGCTATTCATCTCCAGGTCTAACACACATTTCAAATCTTTGGTCACGCAATACCTTGCCGTACTTTTTGGTACTTACTGTAAATCAAAGAAGTAGAAATGAAGAATAAGTAATTACCAGAAGACTAGATCTTTTCATCAGCTTTCCATTCAGTGATCTCAAAACAAACTGTGTGAACAAGTTAGCATCTAGAGAAATATCACAAGAAGTCAATAAGTCTGTATGCAATGGGAGATGGTGGGAACTCTGACCCATACCTCAAAGATTAACTGAGAATACTTCCATTTTTCTCCTTTTCCCCGTTAAAAACTTTCATGACTGAACAGAATCCTCAAAATTGATTTTGGGACACAAGTCTTCCTTCTCCTAAGATTGACAGCTTTCTGATTAAAGTAACTTTTCTGTTCTCACCAACACTTGCTTCTTGAGTATTGACTCTCAAGCAGTAAGCAATTTGACCTGAGTTCAGTAACAGATTTTCGTGTGAAATATGAGCCTGGCTCCTCTGACCTTCTCAAAATAAGGTCACTGGCCAGAGCAACATGCCAGTACAGCCATGATAAGCTAGTTTCTCATGGCTAGCTGGCCTTGGAGGGGAATTTGTGGTGACATCACAACAGCTGCTGAAACCAATTGTTTCAAGGACTCTTCCCAACTCTTGTCTGTGCAACACCAGCTGCCATTTTGCTTTTCATTGGTGGAAATGTAAATGTGTACCTTTGCTGAGCTGACAAACTCTAGTACCCAGGAACTCCACCAGAGCATGTGCACTGGATAAAAACCATCTGTTTGCATTCTGTGGCTGCTTGCTGGGCTTTAAATCTGGTGAGCATTGAGAGTCGAATTGGTATGGTATTATTTAAGTGAGACTCTGAACTATTTTCTCCCTGAGCTTGCAGAGAATTTGTATTGGAGATTAGTCTGTTTTGTGAATTTTTGTTTCATATCAGACATTTTTGTCTTTTGAAATGGGAAAGGTTGTGGGCTATGACTAAGAAAAAGATGATATTTTATTGTAACACTGTGTATCCACAATATTTGGCATCCTACAGGGAAAAAAATTGAAGATGAAACTCTTGAAATTCCAAAACTTGCAGGTTGGGGGAGATATGCAATTAGAAAAGTCTACCTTGGTGGGGGGAGAGGATCAAGATTGCAGAAGAGTAGGATGTGGAGCTCACCTTCTAGCCACAGGCACATCCAAAATACAGTACATGTGGAACAACTCTCACAGAACATATAATGAATGCTGGCAGAAGATCTCAGACCTCCAAAAGAGCAAGAAAATCTCCATCACTGTGTAGGACAAAGAGAGAAAGGAATCAGAATGGGACCTGCACCCCTGGGGAGGGAGCTGTGAAAGAGGAAAGATTTCCACACACGGGAAAATCCCCTCAATGGTGGGGAAATCAAGTGATGAAGATTTGGAGTCTCTGAGGAGAATGCAGCAAGAGTTTTGTGGAGAGCATAGCAGAGAGAGACCTTCACAAAAGGTCAGTGTCAACTGGCACCACGCAACATGAGATGCTCATCCATTGAGTTAGCTAGGTAGCTGGGAGCTTGGAGCTGAGGCTTAAGCTTTGGCAGTCAGACCCTGGGGAGAGAACAGGGGTTTGCTGCTCAAAGACAGCCTGAGGGCTAAAGTGTGGTGCACCACAACCAAGGGAGTCCAGGAAGCAGCCTGGACACATCAGATAGGCAAGGTGCCATTGTTGGGAAGCAGGCACAATGAGCAGGTTAGGCCCACCATAAAAGTTTCTTTGTCTGTGCACTTTCAGGCGGCTTGGCACCACCTACATGAACTACAGGGGTGGGCATGAGCCACCACGGTCATCTCAGACTCCAGAGGTGGGTGCAGACTACTGCCACCACCTAGGGTCTTGTGAGCAGGTGCAGGTTGCTACCTGGACTTTCTTGGGAGCATGTGCAGCCCGCCAATGCCAAGGGTGTTATAATTCTGTGCCAATGAGTGGCCCTGCCTGCTTGAGAGCATGCACACTGGCTGTGCACATGCACACACTGTATCAGGTGGATAATGGCCAGCACAAACCAAAAACAGCCCTCACACAGAAAATATATTAAACCCACACAGCTATGCAGGGACAATACTGAATACAAATAACCCTCAAAGACTACAGTAGACACTTACTTCTCCTAAACTCACACAGTAAGAGAAATATAAGCAAGATTAAGAAGCAGAGGAACAACACTCAGTTAAAGGGCCAAGAGAATTCCCCTGAAGGAACAGACAAGGACACAGCCATCTTCACTCTAACAGACACCAAGTTCAAAAAAGAGGTAATGAAAATACTGAAGGAATTAAGAAAGGCTATCTACGGAAATGCAGATTACTGTCAAAATGAACTAAAACTGTAAGGAGGAAGGAACCAAGAAAACTTGGAAAATATATTTGCAGAGACAAAAGTTGAGCTAAAGGCAATGAATAGCAGAATAAATAATGCAGAAGAAAAAATAAGTGACATGGAAGATAGAAAAAAATTGAAATTACCCAATCAAAACCACAGTCAGAAAGCCAAATTAAAAAATGAAGGTAATATGAGACATATGGGATAAGATACAATAGGTAAATTTATTCTTAAAGGAATTCCAGAAGGAGAAGAAAGAGAGAAGAGGATTGAAAATGTATTTGAAGACATTATGATGGAAGATTTCCCAAACCTAAAGAAGAAACAGATATCCAGATACAGAAAGCACAGAAGTTCTTAAATAAGATGAACCCAAACAGACCTACAGCAAGACATATTATAATCAAAATGGCAAAATTTAAAGATAAAGAGAGGATGCTGAAGGCAGCAAGAGCAAAACAAAGAGTTAATTACAAGGGAAATCCCGTGAGCTATCAACAGATTTATATACAGAAAAGTTTTAGGCCAGAAGGGAGTGGCACAATATATTCAGTCGTGTAAGAAAAAATCTGCAAACTAGAACACTCCACACAGCAAGATTATTAGAGTAGGAGGAGAACTTCTCAGACAAGCAAAGACTAAAAGAATACAGCAATGTTAAACTTATCCTAAAAGAACTTTTGAAAAGTCATTCTAAACAGAAAATAAGCAAGAAGATATAGGATGGAGGAAATCAGAATTGGAAAGCAAATTATGTAAATTAGCCAATTTACAGACCAAAGAGAAAAAAAGTTGTGAAAACAAATAGGAACAGCAACAGGAATGAATGTATAAAGAGACATCAAAATTATAAAAAGTGGGGAAAGAGAGTAAGAAAATGCAGACTCTTTCTCCCTTTTTTCAGAATGTTTTGGGGTCTATATGACTATCAGTCTAAGCAAGCAGATACAGGAAGGTGTTAACATACTTGAAAAACAGGGCAACTGCAAATCAAAATTATACAATATAACCACAAAAATAAAAAAGAAGAGAACACAAGCATAAAATAAATGGAAATTATCAAACCACACAAAGAAAAACAAAAGAAAAAATGGAATAAAGAATCAATTGGAAAACAGGTTTTAAAATGGCAATACACATGTATCAATAATTACCTTAAATGTCAATGGACTTATTGCAACAATGAAAAGACTTAGAGTGAGAGACTGGATAAAAAATACCAAGAGCCTACAATATTCCGCCTACAAGAGACCCACCTTAGGGCAAAAGACACATATAGGTTGAAAGTAAGGGGATGAAAAAGATATTTCTGGTGAACTAAAATGACAAAAAAGCAATAGTTGCAATACTCTTATGGGACAAACTAGACCTTAAAGTAAAGATTATAAAGAAAGATAAAGAAGGACACTGTATAAAGGTAAAAGTACCTTCCTTGAACACAAAGGCATGAAACTAGAAATGAAGCACAGAAAAATACATGAGAAAAAAATGACTACAGGGAGACTAAACAACATGCTACTAAAAAACCAATAAGTCAATGAGGAACTCAAAGAGGAAATTTAAAAATAACGTGACACAATGACAATGAAACACAACCATACAAAATCTATGGGATGCTGAAAAATTGGTTCTTAGACGGAAGTTCATAGTGATACAGTCCTTCATCAAAAAGCAAGAAAAATATGAAGTAAACAACCTAACCTACCACCTAAAATATTTAGAAAAAGAACAATAAACAAAACCAAAGACAGCAGAAAGAAGGAAGTAATAAAGTTCAGAGAGGAAGTAATAAAGATCAGGGAGGGAGTAAACAAAATACAGATTAAAAAATAGAAAAAAATCAATAAAACTAAGACTTGTTTCATTGAAAAGGTAAACAAAATAGAAAAATCTCTAGCCAGGTTCACCAAGAAGAAAAGAAAGAGAACCCAAATAAACAAAATAAGAAGTGAAAAAGGAGAAATCTCAACTGATACCACAGGCATAGAGAAAACCATAAGAAACTACTATGAACAGCTATATGCCAACAAATTTACAACTTAGAAGGAATGGACAACTTTCTAGAAACATACAGCCCAACAGTATAGAATCAAGAAGAAATAGATGATATGAACAGACTGATCACTAGAAGTGAAATAAAATCTGAAATAAAAAACAAACAACAGGGCTTCCCTGATGGCGCAATGGTTGAGAGTCCGCCTGCCCATGCAGGGGACGCAGGTTCGTGCCCCAGTCCAGTAAGATCCCACATGCCGTGGAGCGGGTGGGCACATGAGCCATGGCCACTGAGCCTGCATGTCCGGAGCCTGTGCTCTGCAATGGGAGAGACCACAACAGTGAGAGGCCCATGTACCACACACACACACACAAAAAAAACAAGAAACAAACAAAAAATTCCCTACCAACAGAAGTCCAGGACCAGATGACTTCACAGGGGAATTCTACCCAACATACAAAGAACTTATACTGATTCTTTTCAAGCTTTTCTAAAAGATTGAAGAGGTGGGAACACTCCCAAAGACGTTCTATGAAGCCACCACCATCCTGATACCAAAACCAGACAAAGACACTACCAAAAAAGAAAATTACAGGCCAACACCTTTGATGAATATATATGCAAATGTTCTCAATAAAATATCAGCAAACCAAATTTAAAAAAACATAGAAAAGATCATACAGCATGATGAAGTGAGATTCATCCCAAATTCACAAGAATGGTACAACATTCACACATAAATCAATGTGCAAATCACTACATTTACAAAAGAAAAGAACCACATGATCAACTCAGTAGATGCAGAAAAAGCATTTGAAAAAATTCAATATCCATTCATGAAAAAACTCTTACAAATGTGGGTATAGAGGGAACATATCTCAAGACAATAAAAGCTATTTTTGAAAACTTCACAGCAAATATAATACTCAACATTGAAAGCTAGAAGCCTTACTAATAAAAACTGGAAAAAAGACAAGGATGTCCACGCACATCACTTCTAAGCAACATAGTATTGAAGGTCTTACCCACTGCAATTAGACAAGAAAAAGAAATGAAAAATATCAAAATTCGAAGGGAAGAGGTAAAATTGACACTCTATGTAGATGACAGGATACTATATATAGAAAACACTAAAGACTACAAAAATCTACTAGATCTAATAAGTGAATTCAGCAAAATAGCAAGATCCAACATTAACTTTCAAAAATCGGTTAAGACGGCAGAAGAGTAAGATGTGGTGATCACCTTCCTCCCCACAGATACATCAGAAATACATCTACATGTGGAACTTCTCCAACAGAACACCTACTGAACGCTTGCAGAAGACCTCAGACCTTCCAAAAGGCAAGATACTCCCCACGTACCTGGGTAGGGCAGAAGAAAAAAGGAAAAACAGGGATAAAGAATTGGGACAGGACCTGCACCAGTGGGAGGGAGCTGTGAAGGAGGAAACGTTTCCACACTAGAAGCCCCTTAACGGGCAGAGATGGCGGGTGGTGGAGGGGGGGAAGCTTCAGAGCCTTGGAGGAGAGCGCAGCCACAGGGGTGCAGAGGGCAAAGCGGAGAGATTCCCGCTCAGAGGATCAGTGCTGTCCAGCACTCACCAGCCCGAGAGGCTTGTCTGCTCACCCACCGGGGTGGGCGGGGCTGGGAGTTGAGGCT
>NW_020175437.1:12175-15404 GCF_003031525.2 Neophocaena asiaeorientalis asiaeorientalis | reverse complement strand
TATTTTATTTTACTTTATTTTATTTTATCCTCTTTCTTTCTCTTTTTTCTCCTTTAATTCTGACCCATGTGGATGAAAGGCTCTTGGTGCTCCAGCCAGGAGTCAGCAGTGCATCAATGCCTATGAAAAGGAGACCCCAAACACAGTAAGATCAGCAAAATGAGAAGACAGAAAAACACACAGCAGATGAAGCAGCCAGGTAAAAACCCACCAGACCTAAAAAATAAAGAGGAAATAGGTAGTCTACCTGAAAAAGAATTCACAATAATGATAGTAAAGATGATCCAAAATCTTGGAAATAGAATAGAGAAAATACAAGAAACGTTTCACAAGGATCTAGAAGTACTAAAGAGCAAACAAACAATGATGAACGAAACAATAAATGAAATTAAACATTCTCTAGAAGGGATCAATAGCAGAATAACTGAGGCAGAGGAATGGATAAATGACCTGGAAGATAAAATAGTGCAAATAACTACTGCAGAGTAGAATTAAGAAAAAAGTATGAAAAGAATTGAGGACAGTCTCAGAGACCTCTGGGACAACATTGAACACACCAACATTCGAATTATAGGGGTCCCAGAAGAAGAAGAGAAAAAGGAAGGGACTGAGAAATTATTTGAAGACATTATAGTTGAAAACTTCCCTAATATCAGAAAAGAAATAGTTAATCAAGTCCAGGAAGAACAGATGGTCCCATACAGGAAAAATCCAAGGAGAAACACGCCATAAATGGGGAAATCGACAGTAACAGAATCATATTAGGGGACTTTAACACCCCACTTTCAGCAAAGGACAGATCATCCAAAATGAAAATAAATAAGGAAACACAAGCTTTAAATGATACATTAAACAAGAGGGACTTAATTGATATTTATAGGACATTCCATCTAAATACAAAGAATAAATATTCTTCTCAAGTGCTCGTGGAACATTCTCGAAGATAGATCATATCTTGGGTCACAAACCAAGCTTTGATAAATTTAAGAAAATTGAAATCGTATCGAGTACGTTTTCCGACGACAATGCTATGAGACTAGATATCAACTACAGGAAAAGACCTGTAAAAAATACAAACACATGGAAACTAAAAAATATTACTTAATAACCAAGTGATCACTGAAGAAATCAAAGAAATAAAAAAATAATGAGGAACAAATGACAATGGAGACATGACGGCCAAATACATATGGGATCTGCAAAAGCAGTTCAAAGAGCGAAGTTTATAGCAATAGAATCCTACCTTAAGAAACAGGAAACATCTCTCAAATAAACAACCTAACATTGCACCTAAAGCAATTAGAGAAAGAAGTACAAAAAACCCCCCAAATTTAGCAGAAGGAAACAAATCATAAAAATAAGATCAGAAATAAATGAGAAAGAAATGAAGAAAATGATAGCAAAGATCAATAAAACTAAAAGCTGGTTCTTTGAAAAGATGAACAAAATTGATAAACCATTAGTCAGACTCATATAGAAAAAAAGGGAGAAGACTCAAATCACAGAATTAGAAATGGAAAAGGAGAAGTAACAACTGACACTACAGAAATACAAAGGATCATGAGAGATTACTACAAGCAACTAAATGCCAATAACATGGACAACCTGGAAGAAATGGGCAAATTCTTAGAAATGCACATCCTTCCGAGACTGAATCAGAGAGAAATAAAAATATAAACAGGCCAGTCACAAGCACTGAAATTGAAACAGTGATTAAAACTGTTCCAACAAAAACAGCCCAGGACTAGATAGCTTCACAGGCGAATTTTATCAAACATTTAGAGAAGAGCTAACACCTTCTCAAACTCTTCCAAAATATAAAAGAGGGAGGATCACTCCCAAACTCATTCTACGAGGCCACCATCACCCTGATACTGAAACCAGACAAAGATGTCACAAAGAAAGAAAACTACAGGCCAATATCACTCATGAACATAGATGCAGAAGTCCTCAACAAAATACTGGCAAACAGAATCCAACAGCACATTAAAAGGATCATTCACTATGATCAAGTGGGATTTATTCCAGGAATGAAAGGATTCTTCAATATACGCAAATCAATCAACGTGATACACCATATTCAAAAATTGAAGTAGAAAAACCATATGATCATCTCAATTGATGCAGAGGAAGTTTTTGACAACATTCAGCACCCACTTATGATAAAAACCTTTCAGAATGTAGGCATAGCGGGAACTTTCCTCAACATAATAAAGGCCATATATGACAAACCCACAGCCAACATCATCCTCAATGGTGAAAAACTGAAACCATTTCCACGAAGATCAGGAACAAGACATGGTTGCTCACTCTCAGCATTATTATTCAACATAGTTTTGGAATTTTAGCCACAGCAATCAGGGTAGAAAAAGAAATAAAAGGAATCCAAATTGGAAAAAAAGAGGTATAGCTGTCACTGTTGGCAGATAACATGATACTATACATAGAGAATCCTAAATATCTTACAAGAAAACTGCTAGAGCTAATCAATGAATTTGGTAAAGTAGCAGGATACAAAATTAATGCACAGAAATCTCTGGCATTCCTATACACTAATGATGAAAACTCTGAAAGTGAAATTAAGAAAACACTCCCATTTACCACTGCACCAAAAAGAATAAAATATCTATGAGCTTCCATGGTGGCACAGTGGTTGAGAGTCTGTCTGCCAATGCAGGGGACACAGGTTCATGCCCCATTCTGGGAAGATCCCACATGCCGTGGAGTGGCTGGGTTGGTGAGGCATGGCCGCTGAGCCTGCGTGTCTGGAACATGTGCTCCACAATGGGAGAGGCCACAACAGTGAGAGGCCCGCATAGAGCCAAAATATATATATATATAAAATAAAATATCTAGTAATAATCGTACCTAAGGAGACAAAAAACCTGTAGGCAGAAAATTATTAGACACTGATGAAAGAAATTAAAGATGATACAAATAGATGGAGAGATATACCATGTTTTTGGATTGGAAGAATCAATATTGTGAAAATGACTCTACTACCCAAAGCAATCTACAGATTTAATGAAATCCCTCTCAAAATACCACTGGCATTTTTCACAGAACTAGAACAAAAATTTCACAATTTGTATGGAAACACAAAAGACCCCGAATAGCCAAAGCAATCTTGAGAACGAAAAATGGAGCTGGAGGAATCAGGCTCCCTGACATCAGACTATACTACAAAGGTACAGTAATCAACACAGTATGGTTCTGGCACAAAAACAGA
>NW_020175437.1:0-7363 GCF_003031525.2 Neophocaena asiaeorientalis asiaeorientalis | reverse complement strand
TAGACACTGATGAAAGAAATTAAAGATGATACAAATAGATGGAGAGATATACCATGTTTTTGGATTGGAAGAATCAATATTGTGAAAATGACTCTACTACCCAAAGCAATCTACAGATTTAATGAAATCCCTCTCAAAATACCACTGGCATTTTTCACAGAACTAGAACAAAAATTTCACAATTTGTATGGAAACACAAAAGACCCCGAATAGCCAAAGCAATCTTGAGAACGAAAAATGGAGCTGGAGGAATCAGGCTCCCTGACATCAGACTATACTACAAAGGTACAGTAATCAAAAGAATATGGTACTTCCACAAAAACAGAAATATAGATCAATAGAACAGGATAGAAAGCCCAGAGATAAACCCACGCACATATTGTCACCTTATCTTTAATAAAGGAGGCAAGAATATACAGTGGAGAAAAGACAGCCTCTTCAATAAGTGGTGCTGGGAAAATTGGACAGCTACATGGAAAAGTTTGAAATTAGAATACTCCCTAACACCATACACAAAAATAAACTCAAGATGGATTAAAGACCTAAATGTAAGGCCAGAAACTATCAAACTCTTAGAGGAAAACGGGCAGAACACTCTATGACATAAATCACAGAAAGATCCTTTTTTCCCCACCTCCTAGAGAAATGAAAATAAAAACGAAAATAAACAAATGGGACTTAATGAAACTTAAAAGCTTTTGCACAGCAAAGGAAACCATAAACAAGACAAAAAGACAACACTCAGAATGTGAGAAAATATTTTCAAATGAAGCAACTGACAAAGGATTAATCTCCAAAATTTTCAAGCAGCTCAGTATCAAAAAAAACAAACAACCCAATCCAAATATGAGCAGAAGACCTAAATAGACATTTCTCCGAAAACGATATACAGATTGCCAACAAACACATGAAAGAATGCTCAACATCATTAATCATAAGAGAAATGTAAATCAAAACTACAATGAGATATCATCTCACACCATTCAGAATGGCATAATCAAAAAATCTAGAAATAATAAATACTGGAGAGGGTGTGGAGAAAAGGGAACACTCTTGCACTGCTGGTGGGAATGTAAATTGATACATCCACTATAGAGAACAGTATGGAGGTTCTTTAAAGTACTAAACATAGAACACCATAAGACAAAGGATTCCCACTATTGGGCATATACCCTGAGAAAACCATAATTCAAAAAGTGTCATGTACCACAATATTCACTGCAGCTCTATTTACAATGGCCAGTACATGGAAGCAACCTAAGTGTTCATCAACAGATGAATGGATAAAGAAGATGTGGCACATATGTACAATGGAATATTACTCAGCCATAAAAAGAAACGAAATTTAGTTATTTGTAATGAGGTGGATGGACCTAGGGTGTGTCATATAGAGTGAAGTAAGGTGAAAGAGAAAAATAAATACCATATGGTAACACATATATATGGAATCTAAGGAAGAAAAAAATGGTAATGAAGAACCTAGGGGCAAGGCGGGAATAAAGACACAGACCTACTACAGAATGGACTTGAGTATATGGGAAGGGGGAATTGTAAGCTGTGACAAAATGAAAGAGTGGCATGGACATATATACAATACAAAATGTAAAATAGGTAGCTAGTGGGAAGCAGCCGCATAGCACAGGGAGATCAACAAAAACAAACACACAACCCAATTAAAAAATGGGCTGAAGACCTTAATAGACGTTTCTCCAAAGAAGACATACAGATGGCCAGTAGACACATGAAGAGATACTCAACATCACTAAGTATTAGAGAAATGTAAATCAAGACTACAATGAGGTACCACCACACACCAGTGAGAATGGCCATCATTAAAAAATCTACAAATAAAATTGCTGGATACAGTGCAGAGAAAAGGGAACACTCTCACACTGTTTATGGTAATGAAAGTTGGTGCAGCCATTATGAAAAAGAGTGTTGAGGTTCCTCAGAAAGCTAAAAATAGAATTACCATATGATCCAGCAATCCCACTCCTGGGTGTTTATCTGGACACAACTATAATTCAAAAAGATACATGCACTTCTATGTTCATAACAGCACTATTCACAATAGCCAAAACTTGGAAACAACATCCATGTTCATCGACAGATGAATGGATAAAGAAGATGTGATACAAGTATACAATGGAGTATCACTCAGCCATTAAAAAATGAAATGGTGCCATTTGCAGCAACATGTATTCAACTAGAGATTATCATACTAAGTGAAGTAAGTCAGAAAGAGAAAGACATATGTCATATGATATCACTTATATATGGAATCAAAAATTATGGCACAAATGAACCTATCTGTAAAAAAGAAACAGACTCACAGATATAGAGACTTGTGGTTTCCAAGGGAGAAGTGGAGGCGGGGAGGGAAACACTGGGAGTTTGGGGTTAGCAGATGTAAACTATTATATATAAGATGGATAAACAACAATGTCCTACTGTATAGAACAGGGAACTATATTTAATATCCTCTGATAAAACATAATGGAAAATAACATTAAATAAGGAATATCAGAAAAAAAAGAAAAAGATAAAAGAAAAGTTACCTTTGTAAAATATCTTTTTAAAATTCTGACCCCCCAGGGAATGTGTCTTTCTGGGAGAATTTTTTTTCCCCTTCCTGTGTCTTTGAGGTGTAAATGATCTACCTGGGCTCTTGGGAACTCATCTGATCAATCTGTTATCACTGAGGAAACCCAACAGGAAAAAATGCATTTTTAAATTCAAATGGGAAAACTGAGATTTCTGTTTGTCTAAATAGATGTGTGTCTACCTCCAAATTTAAATTTAAAAGACTGATTTATGGGTGAATTCTGTTTAATTCACTTAGCAGAAATTAAGTGCTTATACAGAGTATAAGAAATATAGAAGGACACTGGCTGCATGAATTTCAGGTTCATATGAACTGGGAAACATTGATATTAAGTTAGTACCTGGTATTAAAGTTAGTTGAAATTTCTTATCTAATTAATGTAGACTTGTCTTCAGAGTCATCAGCATTAAGTATTACTTTTACTGTACCTAAGTTAAATAGGAGTCAAAAAACATCTTTTTATATCTGCTGCCAATATGGCAGCTGGAAAAATAAATTGCTGTGATAAAATTTTATAAGTAGATTAAATGCAAGTGAGATAAGAGTTTTAGGGGTGAACTCCAGTAATGATTTTGCTTTAGGAATGCCTACCTGAAAATAATCTGTCCAGATATTTTGTAACTTGAAATATTGGAGCTGTGCTAAACTAAGTTAATGATGGAAGTTTATGTAATAGCTAGGTGATTCCCAAATAAAATAAGATATTGAAACAGTAATTAGTGAACATTGGCTTCACTTTACAGATAAACTGAAGATATTTATGGCTATTGAGGAATATGTTTGATGTCACACTGAAATATTTTCTATAAGAAAGTACAGGTTTTTAAAAAATATTATTGGTATTTATGTTTGCTAATCTACAGAATGATTTATATAGAAGACAGTTCTTAATTGCTTACTCCTAGTTTTCCCTAGAGATTAAGGTTTTTAAGAGTTGAGGATTCTAATTTAAAAATGTAATTAAAGGTAGTTGAAATAATGAAGGGAAAATTTTTTCGTGAAATAGAAAAATAAGATGTGTGTTGTGAACCAAAGAATGTATGAACGATGGAATTGAATTTTGTTAAGGGAAAAGAAAATGATTTTGTCCCAGAGCTAGTTGGGAAAGAAATAATGGACGAAAATATGGATACAGAACATGATGAAAGGTTTATGGAAAAGGAACTCTGAGAAAAGAATTTTGTGCATGGTCAGGATTGACTAAATTTAAATTTAATTTAACTAGGTAAATGGATTTTTTTGTTAAAAGTAAGCTGGTATAGTTTTAATTTCTCTCTGTGTTAAGAGATAAAAGTTTTTCAAACTTATATTGTGAGAAGGGATGGGCAGTGGGGACGGGCAATGTAGGAGTGTGGGATTAACATATACACACTATTGTACATCAAATAGGTAAAAGCAAGGATATATTGTATAGCACAGTGAACTATATTCAATTCTTTTAATACTCTATAATGGAAAAGAACATGCAAATGTATATACATATAAATGAATCACTTTGCTGTACTCCTGAAACTAACACAACATTGTAAATTAATATAATTCAAAATGGTTTAAAAAAAGAATAAAAGTTTCTTGGAGTGTAGCTTTTGAGAACAAAAGCATTTGAGTCTCTGTGTCTTTAAGTGATCTGTATTACCTGTAAAAATCTTTTGTCGCTTTGGTTAAGTGAATAAGTATTTTCTCACAGTGTCCTAAGACACTATTTAACCAAGTGTTTTAAAGTTTTTTTATATTTTTGACAAAATTCCTATCAAGTATTAATTAAAGTCCTTTGACCTCCATCTAACTATGAAATGTTTTAGAAAGATCCTGAGGCATCTCAGAGAGAAAATTTAAACTAACGAAGATTGTTTGATATGTTAAATTACACGGAAAGCATTATCAAATCATTACGAAGCCTCCTCAGATTATAATGTATGGATAAATGTTATTAATACAGACATTCTAGATATTATATAAAGTTCCTAAAATGTGGATATGTCCTTGTATATGTTATGTTATAATTGTAGTTATTATTTTAAAATGTGTGTCATAGCAACTTGGTTAAGATACCTTGCCAAAAAGCATTGTAATCAGATCTTTAACCTTGCCTTTTTAAGTATTTTGTCATTCACAGATGGTGAAGTTGATGCTTTGCAAAATTGCTTCATGCTCAAGAAGATTTATAGAAAGGACTTTTGACAAGTACAGGTTTCTGATAACTTTAAATCATACTGTTTAACTGATTAAGAAATTTTAATAGTTTAATGGAAAACCTGATTTCAGAAAACTGTTAGTAAAAAGAATTACTTATAAGACTGGTGGCACAGTGGATAAGACTCTGCACTCCCAATCCAGGGGGCCCAAGTTCGATCCCTGCTCAGGGCACTAGATCCCACATATATGCTGCAACTAAGAGTTCCCATGCCACAACATGGGAGCCCACGTGCCACAACTGGCAAGGAACTAGTGAGCTACAACTAAGGAGCCTACAAGCCGCAACTAAGGAACCTGCCTACTGCTACTAAGACCTGGTGCAACCAAATAAATAAAGAAAACAAAATAGTTACTTAGGATGAGTAAACTGATGAATTAGGTTATAATGTGTTATTTTTGTTGGAAATACTACAGGCTTTTAATCTGTGTTTTTCATGTATGAGGAAACCTTTCCACTTAAGCTAATTATGATTTACAATAATCTGGTAAATTGTACCTTTGTAAATGAAACTGAAATGTTGCTCTCTCTCTATCTGATCCTCCAAAAACTGGAAGCATTTCGATTCCCAGAAGCTTTATGGGTAAGTAAAGAAGGCCACCTCCTAACAGGTACAAATATCTAAAGGTATTTGGGGGGGATCTTGGAAAGGGAGAAACTCACCCAAACCTCTAAGGTGAAATCCATGACAAAGTCTTGGTGTGGCTTTTCTAAAGGCCTTTTAAATGTTTAATCTGAGATTCCTTATGAAAATTTCCAGCCCAGCCAATATAAATGTCTGATCAATTAACCAGACTCAATTTTACAAACTAATATTAACTTGGCTGTTTTGGGTAAAAATGAGGATGATTTTAGAGAGAAAGTGGTTATGTTTTATTGGACATTAAATTCTAGTTTTGTTGAGTCACAATTTACTGCTTAAAACTCACTCCCCAGATGGCTCTTCATTATATTACTGTAAACTTTAGATACTCTAACTTTGTTTCTCAAGGTTATCACAGTGTTCTACTTTTGGATAAATATCAGATGTCCCAAGACCAGCAGCCATGGGATTATACTACTAGAAGGAGCAGTATTTAAAGAGCTGTCTCCAACCTAGAAAAAGGGACTCTTATCAGATACCTTTAACTAGCTCATGTGCAAAGAAACTGAATGAAATTGACTCTTGGATTTATATTTCTCACTTGATAAGGGGCTCTTCACTGCAATGGGCTTTAGAGGGGACTACTAACCCCAAATGACATCCACACCAGAATAAGAAGAGAAATACAACAGTCATGTGTAGCTGACCTGTAATAAGAAGAGAAATACAACAGTCATGTGTAGCTGACCTGGACCATGCCTGTAAGACATATACTAATCTAACTTAACTGTTTACCAAATATTTGTCTTCCTATCAACATTGAAAATTATCGTTCTACTTCTAACCTCACTGATGCCCCCAATGGTTAGGGTAGGAAGAGAATTTTCTAGTGAACTTACCACAGAGTGTAACTACTCATGATATGTAACACTGCTTTCTTTAAGTTTATTACTGGAAGCACATGTATAATGCTTGTGTGAAAACTGGATATGATTCATAAATTATACACCCTATAAAATGTTTCCCCATTAACATACCTCTGAGCCTGTTCACAATATCTGAATAGTTTTTCCCGAAGGTGGATAACTAGGGCACTATTAAGGATGCCTAGCTCCCAGGGACATGATATGGACCTGGGGCAGACAGCTGAACCAACCCAGCATTCAGGGACAGATACTTTGATAATCAATGCTTTCTATTGAAATATTTGTAACCAAAATGGAAATGATAGGAAAACCTATACATATTGAGGTATGGGGAAGTTATTCTGGCTTATACATAGTTTAACTTAAACTTTATTAACCAGAGTGGCCTGTTTTGCAGCCTCTGGACATGAAATATACATCTTCCTTGGTCACTGAGGAGAGAAATGCATTTGAAAGCCAAAATAGAGTAGCTGTGATTCAGACAGGCCAAGTAAACTAGGTAGCCATTGTGAGTGTGATTTCAGATGCATTCTTGTATTGTTGAGAACTTGAATTTTTGGAGCTTTATCAGAATTAGGACAGCACCAGCCATTCTCAAAGCAGTGTCTTTTGTTGAAAACAAGCAGGACCCTATGGGTTCCTCTGTCAAGTTTATGATTAACCTCTCTGTACAAAATTTACTCCTTTTGTGTCTTGCACCTATTCCTCCTCAGGATTGTGGAGTATCAAAGAAAGTGGAGATTGAAGCAAAACAGAACCCTGCACCTTCCACCACCAAACACATAGGATCCTCCATGTCCCCTGCATCTTGTTTTTAGAAAAGCTGAAATCTTCCAGTCTCTTGAGTCACACAAGAGTCAATCAGTTAATATTTATAACAATAGAGTCACAGAATCTTTCAATGTCTCATGCACATTCCTGAGTTGATTTAGACTCTATAATTGCCACCAAAGAAAAAGGCTAACTGCACGATAACCAGACTGTAGCCATTACATAAGTTTCTCCACTTTGACCAGTACTGTATCTATGGATAACACCATTCCAAGAACTGGTCT
>NW_020175436.1:2654345-2659979 GCF_003031525.2 Neophocaena asiaeorientalis asiaeorientalis | reverse complement strand
ACTAAAAACAATATGGTTAGAGAGTGAGATTTTGAGGCTTTTATTTCTTTTTAAAGTTTGCTCTAATGTACTATTTTGTTTGTACTATGAATAAAAATCAAGGTGGAGCAGTACCAAAAAAAAAATTATTCAGCACCTCCATCTCCTTGAACAAGATTATGCTCCTAGCACACTTTAGCTACCTATACTCGTTATTATTTTCCAGACATTCAGAACAACCTTTACAAAAAGAACTGGTTCTGTTATTATTATTGTTAATTAACTTTGCCAAAAAGTACACTCGACTCCTATCTTTGGGGTTCTCTTTTCTTCTTGCTAAAGGATGCCCTTTAGAAATTCTTACAGATAGGGTATGCCAGAGATAAATTATTTTACTCTTTGCCCAAAAATGTCTTTATTTTGTCCTCAATCTTGAATGGTGGTTTAGATGGATAAAGTCATCATCTCTCAGCATTTTAAAGACATTAATTCATTAGCTTCTATGATTGCTGTTGAAAAGTTTACATAATTGATAATCTTTTGGAGATTTATTTCTTCTGGTAGCTTTTAAGTTTGTCTCTATCCTTCTGTCTTATAGTTGCAATGAATGTTTCTCATTGTGATTGGTTTTTATTTGTCCTGCGTAGTATGCAGAGTGTACATTTAATCTGAGAACTCAAGTTTTCAATTCTGAAAAATTCAAAGACATTAGCGCTTTAGTTATCACTTCTTAGTCATTCTTATGGCCTCCTGTTCTAGAACTCCCGTAAGATGTATATTGAAGTCCCTCAACCTAATTTTTAAAATATCTCTTAATGGCATAATTAGATAATTTTGAGTATTTTATGTCTCTCTGCATTCTGCATTCTGGGTGATCTCTTCAGAACAATTTTCCATTTCATTAATTCGCTCTTCAATCATGTCTACTTTAGAGTTCATTCCATCTATTGACTTAATTCCCATAACTTCATTTCTAAGCTAATTGGTTTTTATATTTGTCTATTCTTATTTCATTTCTGCTAATTTATCATAATTTCTTATTCCTTTAAAGTGGTTTTTATTATTTATCTTTTGAAGAATCCTAAACATACTTATTTTAAAAATAAGTCTTTAAAAAATTTTATTACTTTTATTTCATCTGGGAGTGAATCCATCTTCTGACTGTCTTTATTGGACGTCTTTCTAGGTTTAGCTTTTCTGTTTCATTGTGCTTTGGAATTTTAGTTTACAGATCTTGCATGAGAGAGTTCTCCCTCTGTCTTTCTCTCTCCCTCACTCCCTCCATATATCTCACCTGTTTCATTCGTTTTTTGTCTTCACCAGTACCCATGAGGCCCTAGTTAAAAACCAAGTCTAATATTCGTGACTGCATACTCCAGATATTATCAGGTACTGCAGGTTCAGGTACTGAGTCATTGCAGTTTGGCCCTCCTACATCTCTAGATAAGTATTTTAAGCATTTTTATACTATATACAGCTTCAGAGAACAGTTGTACCTTTTATACAAACTTCCTTGCAGGAGCAGGAGAGTCCCATTTCCAATTCCTACTTTTAACCAGTGCACCTAGTTCTGGTCCTGACTCCCATGTGACACTTTTACCTCCCTATATCCCATAGAAAATGAATGCCCTAGACACCTCCAGCAACTTCAGACCTAGATTCTAGTAGCCCCTGTTTTTATCTCTAGTCATCATTTTGCATTTCTATTCTACAAATTAGTTTATTTTGCCTTTTAGGCTGACTCTGTTTAAAACTTTTTCTTATTACATTTTATCTCTAACTGGCACATGATTATAGTTGGACTGGTAAGTTCAAAACATGGAACTTAAACCACAGTCATAACCTGCAGTTAAGGTGTAATTCCTCTAAGATTTACATAAAAGTCAAACAACAAATATTTATGGATTATTTACTACTCTAAGAATAATGTTATTCAAAAAGCCCCATGAGACTTATAAACAGAAGTAAGGTTTGACTAGTGTTCCCACCAAGGTGATAATCTAGATGAAAATACAAATTAAAGAAACCATAGAATAGTTAAGAACTAAAATTAGGAAGAGTCACTAAAGGCATGATCACCTAATCTATGACAAAGGAGGCAAGAATATACAATGGAGAAAAGATAGTCTCTTCAATAAGTGGTGCTGGGAAAACTGGATAGCTACATGTAAAAGAATGAAATTAGAACATTCTCTAACACCATGCACAAAAATAAATCAAAATGGATTAGAGACCTAAATGTAAGACTGATTACTATAAAACTCTTAGAGGAAAACACAGGCAGAACATTCTCTGACATAAATAGCAGCAAGATCTATTCTGATCCACCTCCGAGAGTAATGAAAATAAAAACAAAAATAAACAAATGGGACCTAATTAAACTTAAAAGCTTTTGCACAGCAAAGGAAACCATCAACAAAATGAAAAGAAAACCCACAGAATGGGAGAAAATATTTGCAAAAGACGTCACCAACAAGGGATTAATTTCCAAAATATACAAACAGCTCATGCAGCTCAATATCAAAAAGAAAAACAACCCAATCAAAAAATGAGCAGAAGATCTAAATAGACATTTCTCCAAAGAAGACATACAGATGGCCAAGAGGCACATGAAGACACGCTCAACATCACTAATTATTAAAGAAATGAAAATCAAAACTACAAAGAAATATCACCTCACACCAGTTAGAATGGCCATCATCAAAAAATCTACAAACAATAAATGCTGGAGAGGGTGTGGAGAAAAGGGAACCCTCCTACACTCTTGGTGGGAATGTAAACTGGTACAGCCACTATGGACAACAGAATGGAGATTCCTTAAAAAACTAAAAACAGTGCTATCATATGATCCAGCAACCTCACTCCTGGACATATATCTGAAGAAAACCATAATTCAACAGGATATATGCACCCCAATGTTCATTGTGGCACTATTTACAATACCCAGGACATGGAAGCAACCTAAATGTCCATTGATGGAGGAATGGATAAAGAAGATGTGGTACATATATACAATGGAATATTACTCAGCCATAAAAAAGAGCGAAATAAAGCCACTTGCAGTGACATGGATGGACCTAGAGATTGTCATACTGAGTGAAGCAAGTCAGACAGAGAAGGACAAATATGATACCGTTTATATGTGGAATCTAAAAAAATGGTACAAACGAACCTATTTACAAAACAGAAATTGAGTCACAGATGTAGAAAACAAACTTATGGTTACCAAGGGGGAAAGGGGGGGGGAAGGATAAATTGGGAGACTGGGATTGACATCTACACACTACTATATGTAAAATAGATAACTAATAAGAACCTACTGGGCTTCCCTGGTGGCACAATGGTTGAGAGTCTGCCTGCCGATGCAGGGGACATGGGTTTGTGCTCCGATCTGGGAAGATCCCACATGCTGTGGAGCGGCTGGGCCTGTGAGCCATGGCCGCTGAGCCTGCACGTCCGGAGCCTGTGCTCCGCAACGGGAGAGGCCACAACAGTGAGAGGCCCGTGTACGGCAAAAAAAAAAGAACCTACCGTATAGCACAGGGAACTCTGTGATGTGTAATGACCTATATGGGAATAGAAACTGAAAGAGTTGGATATATGTATAACTGACTCACTTTGATGTACAGCAGAAACTAACACAACATTGTAAATCAACTATACTTCAATTAAAAAAAAAATTTAAAAAAAAGAATCACTAAAGCAGATCACAAATAACCTTCTCATTAACAAATACAATGGCTTCTTGTTGGCTTGCTTTTTGTTTTTAAACACTTCTACATAGTATTAGTTATTGATGACCATCTCAGACTTTACAAAACTTTCATCTTCCCAGCTTCTACGATACTGCATAGTCGGGTTTAATCTCCTAATCAGGCATTACCCTTTCTCCTTGACCTCCTACTCCTGCTCTACTACCCTTTCATCCCCCACTACCCTCTATATAGGTGTTCTTAAAGTCACTCCACTCCTTAATTCTCTCTATACTTTCAACTTATCATTTAGACTTAGAAGTCATCTAGTCTTACTTTTTACCTAACAAATTAATTTGCTTTTAATTTAGTTGTTCTATGTATATAATCAGTACAGTGGTTATGATAAAATACAAAGCTGTCTCTTCCATGTTCAAACAGCTCTAGCCATTCTGCCCTTCTGTCCTAGTTCTGCCCTCTGGAGCTACAGAGAATAAGACTAGTCAATTTAATAAGATACCCTTAAAAGAAAGAAAAAACAAAACAAAACATACTAGTATAATAACTGGGAACAAAGAGACAAAAAGACTATCCAGAAAATCCAAGAGAAACTGAAAAACAAAAAGAAACAATCAAATGATTCAGTAACTAGGTTGGACAAGATTAATATGCAAAAACTGAATGTTTTCCTATATACCACCAATAACCAGAAAAGAAACATAATGAAAACAATTTCATTTATAATATCAACAAAAACTATAAAACACCTAGGAACAAACCTAACAAGAAAGAAAAAGAAAATAATAAAATGCTATCAAAGGACATAGAGAAAAACTGAAGTAAATGGATTAAATACTCCATATTTCTATATGGAAATATTCAACGATTTAAAGATGTCAATTCAATTATCCCCCAAATTAATCCTATAAAGTTGATGCAATCCAAAAAGATCAGTAGGATTTTTCACAGAACATGGAAAGTTAAGTATATGATAAAAGTATTTCAAATAAATGGGGAAAAGATAGACTATTTAGTAAGTGACGTTGAAATGGCTGGCAGTCTACCTGGAAACAAAACAATTTAGATGCCACCTCGCACAATAAAGAAAAATAAAATCTAGAGAGATAAAAGCAAATTATAGAAGTATGAAAAGAATTAAGAACATTTTTATAATGGGGGGTGCAGAAGGCCCTTTTTAAAAAGTAATATGAAATAAAGAAGTTAAAAAAGGAAAAGATGGACAGTTTTGATTATTAAAAACTTAAAACTTCTGCAGAACAATAAACCGTAAGTCAAATTAATAGACTAATAGTTAACTAAGAATATTAATTGTGTTATCCATCAAAAAAGTAAAAAGAAATGGAAGGAAGTAATGAAGATAAAAGAAGAAATTAAGTAATTTCAAGACCAAAAAATAAATTAATAAACCCCAAACTTCAATATTTGAAAAAAAAATTCTCTAGCCTGATCAAAACAACAAAGGGACGAAAACAGCAAATACACACACACACACATATATACGCACACACACACACAGAGAAATGATAATAAGTAAAAAATTACAAAGAGAACAAAACTAAAATAATCTTAAGAGATTACTTTGCTCAATTCCATTTCAATAAACTTAAAAATTAATGAAAACAAATGACAGAAAAATATTTTAAAAACTGATTCCAGAAGCAAGAACACTGCACCTACCTCAACATACTCTATAAAACAATAAAACTATATGTCTCATTTATGAACTTGTATGCAAACAGAATTCAACAGCAAATTCAAAGAATAAGTCATGACCAAATATAGAAATGCAAGGACAGTTCAATATTAGGAAACTGATTTATAAATTCAACACATTGTTGGATCAACAGGAAAATATATATAATCATTTTCACGTATGCCAAAAAGGCGTTTGATAAAATTAAGCATCTATTCTTGGCTTTTTTTTTTTTTTTTTTTTTTTTTT
>NW_020175436.1:2598119-2654149 GCF_003031525.2 Neophocaena asiaeorientalis asiaeorientalis | reverse complement strand
GACGCGCAGGCCCAGCGGCCATGGCTCACGGGCCCAGCCGCTCCGCGGCATGTGGGATCTTCCCGGACCGGGGCACGAACCCGTGTCCCCTGCATCAGCAGGAGGACTCTCAACCACTGTGCCACCAGGGAAGCCCTATTCTTGGCTTTTAAATACTGTAATAAAATACATACAGATGATGAATAAGCCCTTAAGGTGACAAAATAATTCTATCATGCTTAAAGGGAACACCAGAGGCACTAAATATTTGCATTGAAGTCAGGAATACAAAAACAGTATTTACCACCACCACTCTTTCGTTTTTTTCTGGTGAGCTTATTTTTTTTTCTTTTTTAAAATTTTTGTTGAAACATAGTTGCTTTACAATGTTGTATTAGTTTCTACTGCACAGCAGTCAGTCAGCCATATGTATACACATATCCCCTTTTTGGATTTCCTTTCCATTTAGGTCACCACCACCACTCTTAACCTTGTTTCAACAGTTCTAACAGACTGCAATTAAACAAAAGAAATAAATTAAGGGTATAAAAACTACAAAGAGGGAGATAAAATGATTATTATTTATAAATAATAATAATTTTATTCCTTATATGTTAGTAGGTAAAAGAAAGAAAAGTCTTCATTTGCCACTGTTATGGGTCCTCCTAAAATTCACATGTTGAAACCCTAACTCCCGTACCTCAGAATGTGATTTATTAGAGATAGAGCCTTTAAAGAGGTAATTAAGGTTAAATGAGGTTATACGGGTGAGCCCTAAACCAATCTGATTGATGTCCTTATAAGAGGAAATTTGGAAACATAGATACCAGGGATACACCATGTAAGAAAAGATCATATGAGGAAAAAGACTACCAGAAAAAACCACGTGAGGAAATACTAAGAGAGTGGCCCCCCGCAAGCCAAGAAGAAAGGCCACAGAGGAGATGGACTATGCTGGCACCTTGATCTTAGACTTCCAGTCTCCAAAACTGTGAGAAAATAAATTTCTGTTGTTTAAGCCACCCAGTCTGTGGAACCTTGTTATGGTAGCCCTAGCAAACGAATACAACCATAGTAACAAAAGAGATAAAACACCTAGGAATACATTTAATAAGAAAAATGAGTGATGTATTTGAAGAAGCTTTAAAACGTATTTCCTTTAAAATGTTCTTTGCTAGAAAGAATCACTATCATAAAAATGCAAATCTCCTTGATTTAGTCATAAATTTGAACACAATTCCAATAAAAATACCAACATAGTTATCTGAATTAAACAGGATGATACTAAATTTCATACAGAAAAACAAACAAGCAAGGCTTAACAGGAAAATGCTGAAAGAGAAGAGAAACAGATCATTAAGCTTTAATAAAATTGTGTTATACTGGGGCATAGGCAAACAGTTTTAGTATTTATTTTATGTGATATTTCAAACCATTCAGAAAAAGATGAATTAGTCAACAAACGGATTCTAGATAAGCATCTAGAAAAAAATAACACTGAGGCCATACCATATCTCATACCAAGATGAATTCCAAGTAGATCAAAAATTCAAATGTAAAAAAAAAATTAACAACGAAAAAGAAGGCATTAAGTTCAAGATGAAAGCACTTATATACTTGGGGTGGAGAATGACTTTTTAGATATGACACAAAATCTAGAAGCTGTAAAAGTAATCATAGACAAATCTGTCTACATAAAGTCCCAACATTTCTGCATGGCCACAACACTCAAAAGACAATTTAAAAGCTCACATAAAATTGCTGAGAAAAATTGCTGCAAAAGATATATTGTTAAATTATAGCAGATAAAGGGGCTAATTTTGTTAATAAAGAAAGAACTACAAATACAGTCCCCTCCCTTGGTATCTTTGGGGAACTGGTTTCAGGACCTCTCATGGATACCGAATTCCGCAGATGCTCAAATCCCTCATATAAAATGGCACAGTATTCTCATTTAACCTACACACATCCTCCTGTGTTTGTTAAATAACTTCTAGATTACTTATAATTTCTAGATTACTTATAATACCTAATACAATATAAATGTCATGTAAATAGTTGTAAATACAATGTATTGATAAATAGTTGCTGGTGCACAGCAAATTTAAGTTTTGCTTTTTGAAACTTCCTGGGATTTTTTTTCCCAGATATTTTTCATCTGGGATTGGATGAATCCATGGATGCAGAACCCATGGATATGGAGGGCCAACTGTAAATATAAGTCCACCACCTAAAGAAAAATAGGCAAAAGATATCGATAGCTTGCAGAAAATGAAATCTAAATATAAGAGCTCAGTCTCACTCATAGTTTAAAAAAATTAAAATTACATGCTAATTCTATTTTTTAGCCTATCAGATAGGTAAGATCCAGAAGTCTCATAGGCCATTTTATTAGCAAATGTGTGGTAAAATATACAGTCGACCCTTGAACACGGGTTTGAACTTCACAGACCACTTATACACAGAATTTTTTCAATAAATAAATACTACAGTACTAAAAAGTTATAGAGAGATTTTCCACTACATGGGGGGTCAGCATCCCTAACCCTTGCATTGTTCAAGGTTCAGCTGTAGTCTCATATATTGGAGATGGTAACAGAAATTCATACAACCTCTACAATTTAGTAATGTTTATCAAAATTATACCTTTTATGAAACTAATACATGTCAATTATATCTCAATAAAATATTACAATCATTAATAAAGCAATCCTTTTAAAAATTTATGATACTATATCACATATATATAAATCTGTTCATACGTACACAGATTGTTTGCAATAGTAAAATATTAGAAACAATGTGGTTTATTCAGTCAGTGGCATATTATGAGGTCATAAAAAACACTAACGAAGCCTTTTCTCTTTAGGTATTGATCTCTAACATATACTGTTAAATGACAAAAGCAAGATGAAGTGTATAAAGTAGTTACTACTGAGTAAAAAAGAGGGAGACTAAGAATACACTTGCTTTTTCGGAGATGGAAACAACCTACGTGTCCATCATCGGATGAATGGATAAAGAAGATGTGGCACATATATACAATGCAATATTACTCAACCATAAAAAGAAATGAAATTGAACTATTTGTAGTGAAGTGGATGGACCTAAAGTCTGTCATACAGAGTGAAGTAAGTCAGAAAGAGAAAAGCAAATACTGTATGCTAACACATATACATGGAATCTAAAAAAAAAAAAAAAGGTTCTGACAAACCCAGGGGCAGGATAGGAATAAACACGCAGACATAGAGAATGGACTTGAGGGTGCGGGGAGGGGGAAGGGTAAGCTGAGACAAAGTGAGAGAGTAGCACTGACATATATACACTACCAAATGTAAAATAGATAGCTAGTGGGAAGCAGCCACATAGCACAGGGAGATCAGCTCAGTGATTTGTGACCACCTAGAGGGGTGGGATAAGGAAGGTGGGAGGGAGACACAAGAGGGAGGGGATATGGGGATATATGTATGCATATAGCTGATTCACTTTGTTGTACAGCAGAAACTAACACAACATTGTAAAGCAATTATACTCCAATAAAGATGTTAAAAAAAAAGAGAAAAAAAAAAGAAACAGACACAGAGGTAGAGAACAAACGTATGGACACCAAAGGGGGAAAGGGAGGGGGGGCGCCAATGATGGTGTTGGGATGAATTGGGAGATTGGGATTGACATATACACTAATATGTATAAAATAGAATAAGAACCTGCTGTATAATAAATAAACAAATAAGAAGAAAAAGAATCTACTTGCTTTTATATACATAAACATCTCTGAAATGATACACAAATTCCTTGTAACATTCAAGTTACCCTTGAAAAGGGTACTGGGAAACTGGGAAATACGGGTATAAACAGAGGGGAGACCTTTTCCCATATATTTATGTAACTCTGGGGTTTTAAACCACATGAATATATTAGCTTTTTAAAAATTTTAAGAATCAAAAAAGTACAGAGAACTTAATTTTTTTTTTTTAAGTATGAGCATTCCAAATACAAAAATAAGAGTTGGGTGGCATATGAGGAAATACCTTCATTGTTGGGGAGGGGGAATATACCTTGGTATAATCTTTCTGGCACATTATCTTATAATACTTATCAAAAGTTTAAATGTGTATACCATTTAATCCAGAAATTCTATTTCAAGAAATACACCCTAAAGAAATAATAGATTAATAATAGGGGATTACTTAAATAAAATATGGTGCATCCAAATAACCAAATAAGTAGCCATTCAGAAATGATAATGTAAAGTGAAAAAAGGAAGTAACAGACAGTGGTATGCTGGTAAATGTTTGTTAAACATTTACCAGCACACATTGGTAGCTTTCTAGATGAAGGGAAGCCCTGGTTTGTAGCATCTGCCACTTTCTGTGGTATAAATACACCAACCATGGCTATTTCAAGCTACCAAAGTGGTATCACTGAATGTGAAGTCATGTAGAAATGTGCTCAACTGTCTCTTGTGAGCCAGCCCTAGTATGCTACTAGGTGTAGACTACTGTATCAAATATAATCACATTTTTATTTTAAGATTATGCATAATATCCATAACACAACATATTATTTATACATATATCATATATGACTTTTTGGTGTGTTTTGTTACATACCACCATGCATTGTTCTGGTCATCTACTGCTGTGTAAGAAACCACACCAAAATGGATTTAATGGCTTAAAACAAAAATTTACTATCTCTAACAGTTCTGTGAGTTGACTGGGCTCAGCTGGGTGACTCTCACTTGCAGTCAGATGACAGCTGGGGCTAGAATCATCTGAATGTAAGACAGAGCTGGACATACATATAAAGATGACTTCTTCACTCAAATGTCTGGCATCTTAACTACCATTGCTGGAAAGGTGGGAGCTGGTTAGGGATCTCTCTCCGTCCCTCCTTCCCTTCATGCAGCCTTTCCATGTATGACTAGATTGGGAGTCCGTACATCTTGTGGGTTAAGAGCAGTCTGACTTCTTACTAGAGGCTGGTTTCTCCCAGAGCAAGCATTCCAACAGACCTGGCAAAAGCCGAAGTCTTTTTATGACTTAGTCTCAAGGTCATGCAGAATCACTTCTGCTGCATTCTACTAATCAAAAGCAAGTCACAGGGCCAGCCAGTTCAAGGAAAGGGACCACACAAGAGCAAGAAGTGTGGCTCACCAGCTGGAGGCAAGGGGTGGGGTGTATATGTAGACAGTAGCTACCAAAATGATACAAAAATATACAGGAAAATGTAAATAGTGATGGGGAAGTGTGTTTTTCCTCTGAGTATGTTTTTACAATAACTTTTCCTGATATTTTGAAATTTTTTAAAGTGGAGAAAACCATATATATATCATCAACATTTATAAAACATATTTAACCAGGAAAACTTTTATCATATTAACAGAATGCCAAAAGCTTATGATACAATGTAAATTTGGATTAGTAGATATCAATAAATGTTCTGCAGATGAATCACCCTAAAACTATCAAAAAATTATATTGATATTTAATACACAGTATACAGTGAATATCACAAATATTTAAAGTAAGCTATATAAACAGATCAATGATCAACTAGATAGAAAACATGATGAATTAACTGTAAATGAATCAACGCACAGGACTTATATTCTGCATTGACACACACACACACACACACACACACACCTTCTTGCTATTTCTTCCATTCTCTGCTTTGGCACACTGCTTCTTAAAGATAGATTTTCACACAGTGTTAAGGAAGAACAAATACATATAGTATGTAAAATGGGTTAAAACATGTAAAGTACTTAGAACTGTGCTTGACACCTTATAAATGCTCAAACATGTGGTACTACATGAAGCACTACTGTCCCAGAAGATACTAAAAGGTAATCCATAATAAGATAGTCTGTGGTAAAATAAAATTTGGATATTATAACCCCCTCCTGGAGAGTCACATGTACATTCATATAATATTAAAGGCTCTGAGAAGTGCTGAAGGAACTGTTTATCTTTGTTTATCCTAGTGTTTCCTATGCCGCTATATACTTAAATTTCCCCATTTGAAAATTAAGGGGTTGGAATAGGCAAAGTCATTCATCCTATTAATCTTGAAAATTTTTCTAGGGGAATTAAAGACTAGTTTTTATTATGTCCGATTTTACTACAAAAGTTATTTTCCTTTTCCATGATTTAAAAACCTACAGTACTAGCTAAGATGTACATGTGAACATGATTATATACATTTTTTTTTTATTGTAAACATTTTTTTGACTCACAAAAAAAGAAAAACTTCCTATAAAAGTTGAGGGAGGGGGAATTCCCCAGTGGTCTAGCGGTTAAGACTCCAGGTTCCCAATGCAGGGGACCGGGGTTCGATCCCTGGTCAGGGAACTAGATCCCGCATGCCGCCAACTAAAGACCCAGTGCAGCCAAATAAATAAACAAATATACATTAAAAAAGAAAAAGTGGAGGGAGGTAAGGGGAAGAATGTGACCATTGAGAAGCATTCTTCAAATCACATCTGCTTATATTCAATGAATAGTGATAAAACAATGAATGAAGAAAAACATTTATTTGTAAATGTAAAGATGTGGCTTACAGAAACAACATAATGAAAAGGAACAAGGTCAAGAATCTAAAAATTAAAGCTAGTAAAGTTGTAATCAAAGAAGTATAGAGGGAGATTTAATCAGAGTTGAGCACTGAATTAGAGGTATTGTGTGATGTGAAAAGAGCACTGGCCAGAGCAATGTGACCTCTATATATTAAATAGGGGGCCTGAACTTAAAGACTTTGGGGTTGCCTTCAATTCCAGATGACTGATCATCTGTAGTCTAAAACACTCTTCTTCAGAGATCTTATAGATACAGTCAAATCCCTTTGTTTTATATACGTGGAATCAAAGTCTAGGGAAGCAAACTGATTTGCTCAAGGTCACGCAGCTAATTAATTTAGTCACTTAAATACTGAGTGCCTACAATGTCCTGGTAAAGAGATGTAACTATAAATGAGTCAGAAAATTCCCTGCCCTTTAGAGTTTACATTCCAGGGAGGGATGGGGGCAGGGTGACGATGGAATGTTGTCAATAAACAAGGAAATAAATCTTTTAATTTCAGGTAGTAATAACTCAGAACTAAAGCAGGGTAGGGAATAGCATTTGGGATGCAGTATGGTAGATGGGGCATGTATCAAAGTGGTTAGAAAGGCTTCTCCAAGGACTTAACAATTAAGCAGTGATTTGAACTATACTGTGCAGTAAGAGTATTTCAAGAAGGAACAGCAATAACAATAATCCTGAGAGAACAAATTTGTTGTCTCTGAAGAACAATAACAGGGAAACCAGCGTGACTAGAGCCAAGGATGCAAGGAGGAGAACAGCAGAAAATAAGTCAAGGAAGTAGGAAGGGGCCAAATTACATATGGCCCTGCAGGCAACATTAAGAATTCTGGGTTTTATTCTAAGAGTAATAGGAAGCCCAATATTGGAGAGTTTTGTTTGAAGGTGCAACAAAACCTCATTTATGTTTTTAAAAGATCACCCTGGCTACTGTGTTGGAAAAAAATTGTAAAGGAACAAGAATAGAAGCAAGAAGATGAACTGGAAGGCCACTGTGGAAGTATCAGATAGCTTGGACTAAGGTAGAAGTGGAGGTGGTGATAAATCGATGGATTGAGTGTGATGAGGTATGTGAGAAAGGGAGGCTCAAAGATGGCTCCAAATATGAGATGATGCAGGGGACACGGGTTCGTGCCCGGGTCTGGGAAGATCCCACATGCCTCGGAGCGGCTGGGCCCGTGAGCCATGGCCACTGAGCCTGCGCGTCCGGAGCCTGTGCTCCGCAACGGGAGAGGCCACAGTGGTGAGAGGCCCGCGTACTTCAAAAAAAAAACTTAAAAAAACAAATTATTGATCGGGCTCATGCAGAGTCTGTTATGTTGATAAGTGATAACAGTTCTGGAATGGAGGTCTTTGGATTCCAAATTTTGTGCCCTTATTACATACACTACATAGGCTTTATCTGCCTTTACTGTTATTCTGCTTTGAAAACTCACATACTCACCTTATCACATATAAAGACCTATCAGAATTAAGACCTACGGTAATTAAGACAATGACAGAAGATCAAGACAAGGATAGAAAACAGACCGTGGAACAGCAAAATAAGTTTCATAGATGGAAACTTGATACTGTCTGACAGAGGAAGCATTACAGATCAGTGGAGAAAGGATGGACTAGTCAATAAACAGTGCTAACTAGACATCTACATATTTTAAAAATGATACTGCCTCCTCACTCCAGATCTGAAAATAAATTCTACAGACTAAAAATCCAAATCTGAGAAGAAGCAAAACTTTAAAACTGTTAAAACAAAGAATTTTTTTTAACAAGGTAAGCTAACCCACCATCTATTTTTTAAAATTTATTTATTTTTATTTATTTGGCTGTGTTGGGTCTTCATTGCTGCACGCCGATTTTCTCTAGTTGCAGTGAGCGGGGGCTACTCTTCGTTGCCGTGCGTGGGCTTCTCATTGCGGTGGCTTCTCTTGTTGTGGAGCACGGGCTCTAGGGGTGGGGGTTTCAGTAGCTGCGGTACATGGGCTCAGTAGTTGTGGCGCACGGGCTTAGTTGCTCTGTGGCATGTGGGATCTTCCCAGACCAGGGATCAAACCTGTGTCCCCTGCATTGGCAGGTGGATTCTTAACCACTGTGCCACCAGGGAAGTCTCAAAGGAGAATATCATTTACAACCTTTGGGTAGAGATTTCTTAAATAAGATACAATTTAAAAAAAAAAAAGAAAAAGAATATATATATATATTATATATATATTATAATATATATATTAAAATTTTAAGCTTCTGCACATCAAAGGACACCATTAAAACAATGAAAAACCAAAAAAAAAAAAATGAAAAACCAAAGTTAGATGATATCTGTAATGCATAAAACTGACTAAGAAATTATAATCCAGAATATATGTGTGTATATACAAGCAATTCACAGAAGAGGAAATCTAAATAGCTAATAAGTTATTTAACTTATTGTAAGTTATATAAGAAAAGAAGTTCAATCTCACTAGTAATCAGGGAAATACAAATTAAAATAGCAAAGAGAGACTGCCAATAAGATTGACAAAAATTTAAAAGTCTGACAATTGGTATCAATGTGATGGTGAGGATGTAGAACAATGAGAACTCACTGTACTTTCATATGAGGTTCTAAATTGGGACAACGACTTTGGAAAACAATTTAGCAACATCTGGTAATGCTGAAGAGTCACAAGATCCAACAGTTCCATTATGAGTTATACATTCTAGAGAAACGCATGGATGTGCAATATTCACAGCAGTATTATTTATAATAGAGTAAAAACAATGTGCAACCTAAATATCCGTTAAGAGTAAAATAGATAAACAAATGTGATATATTCATACAACAGAATACTGAACAGCAAAGACAGCAAATCAACACATGCTGTACATATTACCATAGATAAATCTCACAAAAAGAATGAATGACAAAAGCAAGCTGCAAAAATACATACAGTTTTGACACTGTAAAGTTCTAAAATACTTCAACTAATATATTGTTTAGGTAAATATATAAATGAGTAAATATATAAGTAAATACACAGTAACACCGAATCCTGGATAATGATAGTTTAGAAGGGAGATTCAATCAGGGAGGGGGACCTGGTGTTTTGTTATTGTTTTATTAAATGAGTGATAAATCTATTGTTCAATGTATTATTCTTTATAATATACATGTATATGACATACAAAAATACATATAAATACCTGTATGTCCGAAACAGTTATAATACCTTTTAAAAGTAAAGGACAAAAAGGAAGTCAAGGGCTTCCCTGGTGGTGCAGTGGTTGAGAGTCCGCCTGCCGATGCAGGGGACACGGGTTTGTGCCCCAGTCCGGGAAGATCCCACGTGCCGCGGAGCGGCTGGGCCCATGAGCCATGGCCGCTGAGCCTGCACGTCCGGAGCCTGTGCTCCGCAACGGGAGAGGCCACAACAGTGAGAGGCCCGCATACCGCCAAAAAACAACAACAACAAAAAAAGGAAGTCAAGGCTCCTATAATTTCAAAATACTTTGTTCCTTTCAGAGAGGCAATAATTTTGAAATTAAATTGGCACTAGGTAGGGTAGAGAACTAATTAGTAATTCACCCCTTTAACTAGATCTTTATCAATCTATCTTCCTTCCCTTTACTTCTAAGTTTATCTTCTGCCATCCTTGGCCCACTGATTTATTTGTAACCCTGTGAAAAATAGTAAGCTGGTATTTCAATTCCCAAGCTTTCCTTCAATCAATAGAGGAAATGATAAAACAAACTCCACATTTCAAATATTTTGCAAATAATCTCATTTTCTTTTCCAAACACAAAGACTACCTTAAAAGAATGCTTTCTTCCAAATTCAAGAATGGCTAATGGCAATGAGGAAAGGTAAACAATTTAGATCCTAATTAACTTTACCAGTGACTGCTGTAAAATTCTGGGTGATGTCAACTTTTAGATAAATAAAAAATAAAATTTAATGATTAAAGAACAAATTTTTATCCCATTATTTAAGGGACACACAACTTTCCAAGTGACAGACTAGTCAGGGAAGATGAGAAAATGGCTTCAGTAAATGGACAGGAAATAAAGGAGAGCGTGTCTGATTAGAAAGGAACTGGTACAGAGCATATATACTCAGAAGAATAACCATAGAATATTAACATCTCAAAGATTTATCATGACATCTGGATATATTGTGTCTATTTAATTAACCTCATGGAAAACTCACAAATTAGGTAAGAAAAGGCTTAAAGCCAAAATTCACTCAAGAACTTAAAATGAACACAGAAATCATAGTTGTCTCAATTCTATTCCTATGCTTTGATGACATTATGAAACAGAAAATTCTACTTCTTCAGAAGTTACATTTGATTAAGCAAAGGACATCTTGAACTTTCATCCTAATTATATTGAGGGAAAAATTGATCATTACTCTTACGTCACTTTAATCTTAAGAACTAGAAATAGCTAGAAAATGGAACATTATTCTGCACACATATACTTTACAATAATGGATGCAATAACTGGGAAACAAATAAGTTAAAACTGTAGAATTTATGCTTAATCTTGATGCACACAGAAAACTCTTAATCAGAATTCAAAGGATAATGATGCTCATTCATCTGTGAAAAGCATAACCTTTTTTTTTTTGGATTAAAGTAATAAACTATTGTTTTTTCTCAAACCAGATAAAATTAAAGGTAAATCATATTGAAAAGTTCCATTCTCTCTTCTATATATGACTGAAGAATAACAAGTAAAAAATTTTTAAATTAGTTTGTTATTAAGTATAGAATAATGAAACAGAAAACATGGCTTAGACTTTGCTAAGCATTACAACAAGAGATCAACTTCTGGGCTTCCCCGGTGGCGCAGTGGTTGAGAGTCCGCCTGCCGGTTCAGGGGACGCGGGTTCGTGCCCCAGTCCGGGAAGATCCCACGTGCCGTGGAGCGGCTGGGCCCGTGAGCCATGGCCACTGAGCCTGCGCGTCCGGAGCCTGTGCTCCGCAGCTGGAGAGGCCCGCGTACCGCAAAAAAAAAAAAAAAATCAACTTCCTCAGCCCGTAAAAACTATTTAGGAGATAGACCATGTTCAGAAATCAGTTCTTTTAAACTCCACAAAATTTTCCTGTAATCTCATGATTTACAACAAGAAAATAAGATATTAAAGAGAAAAATTTGAAGACAAATAAATGGAAAGATATTCCATTCTTACAGCCTGGAAAAATTAATACCGTTAAAATATCCATATTGCCCAAAGCAATCTACAGATTCAGAGCAATCCTATCAAAATTCCAATGGCATTTTTCACAGAAATAGAACAAATCCTAAAATGTGTATGGGACCACGGAAGACCCAAATAGCCAAAGCAATCCTGAGAAAGAAGAACAAAGCTGGAGGCATCATTCATGCTGTCTGATTTCAAACTATATTACAAGCTACACTAATCAAACAATATGGTACTGGCACAAAAACAGACACATAGATCAATTGAACAGAAGAGACTCCAAAAATAAACCAGTGCATATATGGTCAATTAATTTCTGATAAAGGAGCCAAGAATACACAATGGGGAAAGAACAGTCTCTTTAATAAATGGTGTTGGGAAAACTGGACAACCACACGCAAAAGAATGAAACTGGACCACTATCTTACACCATACACAAAAATAAACTCAAAATGGATTAAAGACTTGAACATAAGTGCTGAAACCATAAAACTCCCAGAAGAAAACATAGGTGGCAAGCTCCTTGACATCAGTCTCAGTAATGATTTTTTGGATCTGACACGAAAAGCAAAGGTAACAAAAGCAAAAATAAACAAGTGGGATTACATCAGACTAAAAAGCTTCTGCACAGCAAAGGAAACCACCAACAAAATGAAAAGGCAACCTCCTGAATGGGAGAAAATATTTGCAAATCTTACATCTGTTAAGTACAAATATTGAATCATTATGTTGTATACCTGTAACTAATATGCTATATGTCAATTATACCTGAATCAAAAAAAAAAAAGAAAAAAACTAATCTCACATTCAACAATACTTGAAATAATAAAACAATTTGCATCTTAGGAAATACAGGCACAATCAAACTTTCTAATTTTTTTTTTTTTTGCGGTACGCGGGCCTCTCACTGCTGTGGCCTCTCCCGTTGTGGAGCACAGGCTCCGGACGCGCAGGCTCAGCGGCCATGGCTCACGGGCCCAGCCGCTCCGTGGCATGTGGGATCTTCCCGGACTGGGGCACGAACCCGTATCCCCTGCATCGGCAGGCGGACTCTCAACCACTGCGCCACCAGGGAAGCCCTGGGCTCTTTTAAGTATACTGTGACTTACTTCTCAAAACAACCTTATGGAAAAACGAACTCTGGAAATACATACAAGAAACCATATATGCTGGTTACTGGTAGAGATGGAGAGGGGGCGAAAATTGAGAATATGAGGAACAAGAGTAGGAATAATGCTTCACAATACATATTTTTAACATTATAAACATTACAAGTCACCTATTCAAAAAATTAAATTAAAAACCAATCAGAATTTTAAAAAACCATAAAGAACAAGAGGCCTATGAGAAGAGCAATAAAAGGGGGTGGGGAGGGCATCTGTCAGGAGTTCTAGATCATCAATTGATATCTGATGCAGCTGATTATAGCATTAACCCAATTTTGGTCTATACATACATTTTGCTGTATTTTGTTTTCTACAGGATTTTAGATGTATTTCCAAATTACACATTGTTACTGGTATTTTATAGAAACAATATTTGTTTAGCTGTATATATATGTTCACAACTTTATTTCCTCATCATTCCTTCTTGCATCTCGTACTATCTATGAGATCATTTTCATTCTTGAAATATAACCTTTAGAAGTTCTTTTAGTACAAGTCTTTCGGTGGTAAACTAACAGTTTTTGTTTATATGTAAATGGCTTTATGACATCTTTGTTTTTGAGAACAAATCTGAGTTTTCCATAATATGCAAAGATGATGTTTGCAAGATCTTCATTAGGGAACAGTACCTGTGAAGGAAAGAGTGGAAGCAGGATTGGGCAGAAGAAAATGACCTGCTGTGCATTCTCAGAAAAGCCTTTTGCCAAACTGGTAAGGAGTTGTGGAGTGAATAAGGACCTTCAGAGGGTCCCATGCTGGGCCAATGGCCAGGGCTTCTTAGCCCACCTAACAATCGCTGGTTGCAGGCCACCCCAGATATGGCCTGACCTCAGATAAAGCAGCTCTCTGCACCTGAAGGGTGTCTGCTGACCCCACTCCCTGCAGCTGAGCAGCATGCCTTTCTTTAAAGGGCATCTGGCAATGCATCCCCAGGTCTACCACAACAGTTTTACAAGGTACAAAATTCTGGTTGAAAAGTTTGTTTTTGTTTAAATATTTATTTATTTGGTTGCACCAGGTCTTAGTTGCGGCAGGCAGGTTCCTTAGTTGCGGCATGCATGTGGGATCTAGTTCCCTGACCAGGGATCGAACCCAGGCGCCCTGCATTGGGAGCATGAGGTCTTATCCACTGAGCCACCAGGGAAGTCCCTGAAAAGTTTTTTTCTCTCAACAAGATGATAACATATCATCTTCTGGCTTTCACTGTTATTGTTAAGGACTCTGTTGTCATTCTACCTGTTGGTCTTTTTTAGATGATCTGTCCTTTTTTGAGACTGTTTTCAAGATTCCTATCTTTGGCGTTCTACAGTTTCACTGAAGTGTGGATTTCTTTTTATTTATCCTGCTAGTAGTATATAGAACCTCCTTGGTCTGTGAATGCACAGGTTTAGCAGTTGTGGAATATTTGCAGCCATTATCTCTTGAAATATTGTCTCTCCTACATTTTCTCAATTCCCTCCTCCTGGAACTCCCTCCTGGGACTCTAATTATATTCCTATTAGGCCTTCTCATTCTGTCCTCCATTTCTCTTAACATCACTTTCATATTTTCCTTGTCTCTCTTACTGCATTCTGGATACCTTTATTTTCACCTACTACTAGTTCATTAAATTTCTCTTCAAACAGCAGTCTAAACTGCTGTTTTATATTTCAGAAATTCATCAATTGAGTATATTTCAAAAATTATCTTTCTAGATGCTTAATTTTTTAAAAATCTTCTATTCCGAGTAGTTTCTTGTAGACTTGTAATCTTTGTGACTGTATCTGTTATTTCCATAAATGTTACACACTTATCTATTCTATTATTCAGTTTTGACAATTTCAGTATCTACAGTTCTAAGTTTGATGTTGCTATATCCAATGACTCTCAGTCATAGTGGCTTCTTTTCTCATGTGTTTGGGGTCTTTATTTTGTGAGCTATTTGGTTAATCAGTCAGTGGGAATCCTGGAGAAAGAATTTGTTCCAGCTGATTGCCAGGAGGTACAACTAACCTGCAAACACTTCAGCCTATGACCCTGATGATTTAGGCTAGCAAGGGAGTTCTGGCTCCCTTTCTCAACTTCCCAGCTGGCCTAAGTCTCAACTTCCGCCAACGTTAGCAACCACACTTCAGTTACCTTTCCCGTCTCATCCACCTAATTGACTCTGTTTGACGAGCCCTAGCTCCTTATTGTGCTGGTTCCAATTCATAATCATTTTTGAACTGGAGGACTCTTTGGAGATCTCCCCAAAGAGTATGTAAGACCTGCAATGTCTCAAAGAGTGTGTTCTTTCCAGATTTTACTGGTTCAGACTTTAATTGTTGATGCTCCTATTCAGACATATTGTCAGAAGTCATATTGTCTGAAGAAACCTGAGTGTATTTTATTTTCCTAATGTTCTACTTTAAGACAAACTTCTTAGCTCTTTCTTCAGCAAACTTACAATATTAATGAACTCAATGACCTTAACACAGCTTAAAAAGTCACTGATAGAATGTTTGTGATTCAGTAGAGGAAATAAAATGGAATATTTCACATTTGACATGATCAGGTAGGTGGTTCGTAGTCTCTGGAATCAGAAATACAATTCACACCCCAGCTCTAGCACTTACTGTAAGAATTTGGATAGGTTGGGGCTTTCCTGGTGGTGCAGTGGTTAAGAATCCGCCTGCCAATGCAGGGCACATGGGTTCGAGCCCTGGTCTGGGAAGATCCCACATGCCGCAGAGCAACTAAGCCCGTGCGCCACAACTACTGAGCCTGCGCTCTAGAGCCCACGAGCCACAACTACTGAGCCCATATGCCACAACTATTAAGCCCGTGCACCTAGAGCCTGTGCTCCACAACAAGAGAAGCCACTGCAATAAGAAGCGCTCAAACTGCAATGAAGAGGAGCCCCCGCTTGCTGCAACTAGAGAAAGCCTGCACGTAGCAACGAAGACCCAACACAGCCACAAAAAAAAAAAAAAAAAAAACACCCACGAATTTGGATAGGTTGTATATGAGACTCAGTTCCTCATTTATAAAACTGAATACAATCTAACTTAGTGCGCTATTGTTAGGATTAAAGGAAATAATGAGTATAAATTTGCTAAGTACAGGACCTGATACATAGTACATACTTAATAACTAGAAGCTTCTCGGATTATTGCTTCTATTTTACTATTCCCATAAACTACTCAAATTATTTCTTTAAACTGGTGTGGTGATGACTTCAAAGACAACTGGAAATAAGATTTATTGGCATGTCTTTATTACAGTGATGTACTAGAATTTATTTTATTATCATGATATAATACCAGATTTTACTGAATATTTTTAATACCATTATGTGATACAGTAAAATGATGATCCTCAAAACTCAGTAATGAGAATGAGACAGTGACGATTTCCATGAGACAGAAAAGTGCCAGAGGTTATGAAAGAATTCTCAAAGGTCACAGAGAACCACTGTTATGAAGGAATTCTCAAAGGTGATAGAGAATAATGCTTGCTGTAGTTCACGGGTTGGCAAACTACAACCTACAAACCAAATTCGCCCAATTACGTTACTGTAAACAAAGCTTTACTGGAACATTTCCATTTGCTTACATATTGTCTATGGCTGCTTGTGCATTACCACCAGCAGAGCTGAGTAGTTCCAACAAAAACCACATGGCTGGCAAAGCCTAAAATATTTACTATATGACCTTACAGAGGAAGTCTGCTGTGCCCTGCTATAGACTGTGGCAAGTACATTGAATTTTTTCCTAAACATGTGTAAACCATTTTATACCAGATATATCTGCAGTTAAGACTTAAATTGAACTCATGGCTTAGGCTATTTATTCTGTTTAGCAGACGCCAAGATAACAGCCACTTGTATGTTTTAAAATATTAGTATTTGGGCTTCCCTGGTGGCACAGTGGTTGAGAGTCCGCCTGCCAATGCAGGGGGCACGGGTTTGTGCCCCGGTCCGGGAAGATCCCACATGCCGCGAAGCGGCTGGGCCGGTGAGCCATGGCCGCTGAGCCTGCGCGTCCGGAGCCTGTGCTCCGCAACGGGAGAGGCCACAACAGCGAGAGGCCCGCATACCACAAAAAAAAAAATAATAATAATATTTATCCAAAAGTGCCATTTGACAGCATTTTACAACCTGTATATGATAGTATGAATAGTTTTTTAAATAAATTTCTTTAATATTCTATATTTCTAAAATATAATATTTTAAAATATTTTCCTACAAGAGACTTAGAATATTTTTTCAGGAATTCTCACTCTTTCCCTCTATTACAGACACTAAAAAATTTTGAGGAAAAATGAATTTGGTGCTAGGAAGTCACAGGCAGTATATTTACCACTTTAAAGATTAGTAGCAGAAAAAAAAGATTAGTAGTATGTACTATATATTTTATACAGAATTATTTGTTGTCAGTAATGTTGGAACTGCAAAACATACCCATTTCCTTATGGTCCTTTCATAAACAATGCTAATTCCTTTTGGAATTGTCTGGTAAAGGGAAACACTCTGATCAGAAAATGAAGCTAAAATTGTTAAGTTAGATTTGATGTTATTCTGCTATTTTTGTACGTTTCTGAATCAAGATTAGATAAACAACAGATGGGTTGCCTTGTGTGGCTGAAAGAATACAAATAATGTTTTTTTGTTTGTTTTCTACACAAATAATTTTTTTTTTTAATTCTACAAATGGCTCTAATGTGAATTTGACAGTCTTAGCTAGGCTGCTTCTATTATGCTAACGCATTTATTTATATTTTGAAACACAGGTTCTAGTATCAAAATTCCTTGAGACATACAGCATTGGATTAGATGGATGAAAAGAGATGGAAAAAAAATGAAGGGGCACTTTAGGAAAGGAAACATGTTTTTTTGAAAATCAATATTTAAAGAAAAAAATGATGATTCTAGTACAGAGTTTAAGAACAATCCTTTTTTAAACCTCAGGAATTATGTACTTGTAACAACAGAATACTGAAATTTTTCTTTGTGCAAGGCACTCTAGTAGGAGGTTTAAGTTTATTTTCTCATTTAATCTTCTCTGCCACCCATGAGGTAGATATTACTATATTTAACATATTATTTCCTACATTTTACACGAGGAAACTGAGGCTCAGAGTGTTAGAGACAGGACTTCAAAGCCCATGTTTTTAACCAGTATTTTACACGTGAATGGTTTTCCAGAAATAACAAACTTTGAAACTTGTAAACTCTTTCATAAAATGCTTTGAGCCTCTTAGAAGCCCCTGAATAAATAAAGGGAATTACTTTTAAAGAAAAAAAAGGAAAAAGAAAAAAAGAATGCTAAGTACCTGGAAAATTACTAATGTGTTATTTAAAAAACACATAAAAATAAATAAATACATAAATAAATGATTAACACATAAGATGAAACATAGTCTAGGAATAAACTTTACTGATTTTAAACTGTAAAATATACATTATTCTGAAAGCTCAAGCTATATTTCACAATTAATTCTTGATTCAGGCATTAAATATTACTGTCTCAAGTTTCATTTAATATGCACTTTTTAAATAGACTGTTCTTGAAAAAACAGTTGGTATAAAGTGTTTTAAAATCCAAACAGCAAATTTCTGTTTTCAGCAAGGACACTCATTTTAAATATCTTAAAATACTTTACACAAGCCCATTTTTCTTCAAATTATGGACTTAAATACATGCGATTTACATTAAACCCAATTGGTATTTTGAAACAATGTGATCAACTACCTCATAAGCTGAGTTTTCAAATGTCTTAAAGCTTCAGTAATATAAGAAATGACTATAAAGCAACCTCACTGATTTTCAAGTGAATATATATTCAAATATTACGTTCTCTAAGTCACCTGAGGAGGCTACATCAAGTATAACATCATTGCTTAACACATTTTTAAAACTTCTCATTAGGAATTATCATCTGAACCTGCTAAGCATTCTTTTAGGTATGCTCAGTAATAGCAAATCTTGTTCAATTATGTATGGATATTACTTCAAATAGAAATTTAGCATCTCTAATGCTCAATTCACAAGTCTATATAAGATTCCCCTAAAGTAAAATTCTGAATGAAAGTTAGTATTAAAATTCTAGTATTTGAAGGCTTCCCTGGTGGCGCAGTGGTTAAGAATCCGCCTGCCAATGCAGAAGACACGGGTTCAACCCCTGGCCCAGGAAGATTCCACATGCCGCAGAGCAACTAAGCCCGTGCGCCACAACTACTGAGCTTGCGCTCTAGAGCGTGCGAGCCACAACTACTGACCCCATGTGCCACAACTACGGAAGCCCACGCTCCTAGAGCCCGTGCTCTACAACAAGAGAAGCCACGACAATGAGAAGCCCGTGCACCTCAACAAAGAGTAGATGCTGCTCACCACAACTAGAGAAAGCCCGCGCATAGCACTGAAGATCCAATACAGCCAAAAATAAAAACAAATAAATAAATTAATTAATTTTTAAAAAAATTCTAGTATTTGAGTTCCACTTATATGAGGTACCCAGAGTAGTCAAATTCATAGTGACATAAAGTAGAATAATGGTTGCCAAAGGCTGAGAGGCAAGGAGGAATGGGGAGTTACTGATTAATGCATGCAGAATTTCAGTTCAGAAAGATGAAACTTCTCTCTCCTTACTTCAAAGATACCATGACAGAGGGTTTTTACGGGAGGATATACCAGCCCTTTCAAAGAGCAGACAGACCCTATTTATTGTAAAAACTGTTTCAATGAATAGAAGAAAAATACCTCATTTTATGAAGCTATTATAACCTTGACACCAAAAAGGAAAAGGACAGGGCAAGAAAAGCAAAATGATCACAATCTATCTCACTCATGAGCATAGATGGAAAAAATCTTAAATAAAACATAAGAATTGGAAAGCAAACAAGATACGAATTTGTCCTTATTTGCAGACAAGAGGATTTCTACAAAGAATATCTAAGAGAACCAATATGCAGTTAGAACTAATAGAAGAGTGTAGCAGGGATGCTCAATATAAGGTCAATATGCAAAGATCAGTGGCATTCTTGTACACCAGCAATAACCAAATGAAAAGTGTAATACAGAAAAGACCTCACTCACAATTGTAACAAAAACTGTACGGTGCCTATGAACAAATGAATGAATACATACATAAAGAAAGAAACTAAAAGATACTAAAACTCAGTATTACAAAGATAGCAAATTCTCCCAGATTCATTTAAAACCTAAAACAATTTCAATAAAAATCCAAACAGTGTTTTTCATGGATGAATTATTCTAAAATTCATATAGAAAAGTGCCAAGATGGTTAAAATAACTTTGAAGAAGAATAAGGCAGAGGAAATGTGGAATTGTTACAAGGTTATACAAACAGACCAGTGCACAAAAGAGAGAGCCTAAAAATGGAACTTGTATATTATAGCCGTTGCATTACAGTTCAGATGGGCTATTTGATAAATGGTGCAAAAAGCATACTGCTTATTCATATGAAAAAATAAAATTATGTTACTCATAACATACATAAAAATAAATTTCAAGGGATTAGAGCTATGAATCAAAACATCAAATTTTAAAAACCGCTAGAAAAAATATGGCAGACCATTTTTATGACTTTGAGAGGCAGGGAAGGATTTCTTAAAACACAAAAGGCAAAGAAAACACAAAGTGAAAAGACAAGGTACAGAGCAGAATAAGATACCTGCAATGCAAACAACTGACAAAGAATTAAAACAACAATAACAACAAAAGGCAAATAACCTAACAGAGCAATGGACAACAGTAACAAATAGGCAAATCACAGAAGAGAAACCCCAAATAGCCAATAAAAATATGAAAACATACTGAGCCTTATGAGGAATAAGGGAAATAAAAATCATGATAGACTTGAGATATTGTTTCAAAGGTTGGCAAAAAGCTAAAAGCCTGAGAACACCAAGATGGGGAGAAATGGGGAATTCATACTCTATACTGGGAGTGTAAATTAAAATAACCACTTGAAGTTGCACATATGTTACAATTCCACAATTACACTTTTGGGTATACAGCCCATGGAAATTCTTGGTCATGTACAAGGAAGACAGGTATTACAACAGCGAAAAAACTTGAAAACTATATGTCTGTCCATCAACAAAATAATGAGTGAACAAACAGCAGTATATTTATACATTAGATTACTGCAGTTAAAATGGACAAGTTAGTGGTACACATATCGGCATGCATATTCTCAAAAACTTAAAACAAATATAGCATTTCCTAAAGTTTGGTATTGGATGGTTTAAAAAAACATTTATATATGTATGTATGTGTGTGTGTCTACATATCAATAACAGCAGCAACAATAAATGAAAAAAATGAACAATAGAGCTAACATTTGAGCACTTAATATGTAGAAGGCACTCTTCTAAGTGTTTGCATGTAGACTCCTAAATACAACCCTAGGAGACACATTCTACTACTATTTGTATCTAATATGATTACTCTTTCATTACTGTTAGATTCTATTACTCATTTTACAGATGAGGAACTGAAGTAGAGAGAGATGAAGCTGATCTAAGGTTATAAAACTAGTAAATAATAAGAGTTAGATAGGAAGCCAGTATTCCTAACCCAGACTTTACAGCTTAATAACTATGCTACTGTTATTATACCATTCTCTATTCTTTTTAGCATGTTGGAAATCCAACATTATTTCTGTAAGTTGGAAATAAAAAACACTTTTAACCTATGACTATAAAGAGATGCATACACACACATTTTTGTGCAACTCAAACTGGTTCTAAAGATGCTAAAAGAATTCTAGGAATGTCTTGAAAATAGCAGCAGCCCAACTATTCTAATTTACTAATTTACATGTTTGAGGTTTGGTATGTTTCAGATCATTATTTCAGAGCCAAACATTATTTGTTCAATAGCCCTAAGACAATATATATTTGGAATCCTAGAAACCTTATATTGAGAAGCGTACAATGTAATTCAACCATCTCTTTCACTCTCGTTAGGGGCAAAATTTGATTACTTAGCTTCAGGTCTGAAACCTCACATTAAGAGTTTTAATAAGTAATTCTGTCAAGAAGTGTAATACAATTTCAATTATTCATTTTTTCTGGTCTTTCAATTATGAGTTGGTTTTTTTAAAAGCCAGTAGCTAATATTTATACAATAAAAATTAATTTTGTATTGGACTATTTATACCACAAAATAAAAAAGGGGGAATTGGCATTCTCAGTCATCAAATATTTATGAGCATTGACTATGTGCTAATCACACACTCCTTGTCTGCAGTACCACTGTTACCATTTCTTAAAAATGTCTTTTCGGGGCTTCCCCGGTGGCACAGTGCTTAAGAATCTGCCTGCCAATGCAGGGGACACAGGTTCGATCCCTGGTCCGGGAAGATCCCACATGCCACAGAGCAACTAAGCCCATGCGCCACAACTACTGAGCTTGTGCTGTAGAGCCTACGAGCCACAACTACTGAGCCCACGTGCCACAACTACTGAAGCCCGTGTGTCTAGAGCCCGTGCTCTCCATGACAAGAGAAGCCATGACAATAAGGCCACACACCACAACGAAGAGTGGCCCCCGCTCGCCACAACTAGACAAAGCCCACACACAGCAACGAAGACCCAACGCAGCCAAAAATGAAAATAAATTTATAAAAATAATATATGTATTAAAAAAAAAAAGTCTTTTCGAACTTCCCTGGTGGTGCAGTGGTTAAGAATCTGCCCGCCAATGCAGGGGACAGGTTTGAACCCTGGTCCAGGGAGATCCCACATGCCATGAAGCAACTAAGCCCGTGCGCCACAACTACTGAGCCTGCGGGTCTAGAGCCTGCAAGCCACAAGTACTGAGCCCACGAGCCTAGAGCCCGTGCTCCGCAACAAAAGAAGCCACCGCAATGAGAAGCCTGTGCACCGCAATGAAGAGTGGCCCCCGCTTGCCACAACTAGAGAAGGCGCGCGTGCAGCAACAAAGACCCAACACAGCCAAAAATAAATAAATGAAATAAATAAATTTATTTTTAAAAAGTCTTTGCTTCTCAATCTACACATTCACATTCTCAATGCCATCATCTACTAACCTACAGAACGTGCTTTCAAAAAATATGAAAAAGAAGTTCTTGCTTTCAAAGAGTTCACTGTCTAGTAGGGAAAAGAGACAAGTAAACTAAGTTATCTATAATGCATAAGTACTTTAATAAAGGTATTTAAAAGGTATGAGAGAAACATAAGGGTTGGGGGAGATGAAAGGGTGGCTGGTACACTTTGAGAACAGGGAAGCTGGAGCACAATGAACATGAGACACCAAGTGGAGGCAATTCTTTCAAGAAAACTTGTCTTAAAAGAAAGAAGAGAGGGTAATAGCTAGGAGCATAGGTTCTAGAGAGGTTTTAAGATGAGAGAGATAAATACTTAGCATCAATCCCTCTAAACTGCTTTCCTTGTTCCACTCCTCTCCTAGAACCAAATCCAAGCGGAGTGTGAACAAATCACTTAGTAATTCTAAGCCTCAAATGAGACAGATGTTTAAGAACTCTAAATTATAGAGGGAACCTGAATAAATGATCTCTGAAGTTCTCTCTAGATCTAAAATTCTATGATTCTATGATTATCTGATCTCTTTAAACTCAAAGGTAAAACACTTCAGTACGCAAAAAAGAAAAACCAAGACTATTTAAGAGATGAACTTGTTTGTACAACTGTGTCCTATTTTTTTTTTTTTGCAAAACTGTTAAAACAATCCTTATTCTGAATATCAGTAAAATTTCCACAGAAAGACACTGCCTTTTAATCAACAACTTCCCCTCAAACCTGCAGACTTCTAAATAATCAACAAGCAACTATTTTGCGATAACAGAAGTAAAGTGCTTAAAAGCCCACAGCTTGGACTTGTAAAAGTCATCTTTTAAACGGAAAATGTTTATAGAAACATGTGTATGACATTCTTACTACAATACATTTGTTCATTATCTTCACTTTAAAATTCTAATGTACAGGTCGTTCATGAAGAGTTAAAAAAAACCCAAAATAACAACAATAAAAAAACCATCAGCTAAGATTAGCTCTTTTCACTGTCACATATTCTGAAATTTAGAACAAGGTTTCCCTTACCTGATATGGACATGGAATGTGATATTCTCTGCAGCGTTCTTGTATCCATGTTGTTTCCCAGATGCCACGGTAAGCTTGCTCATAAAAGTAGCATCCAATTACAACCAAGAGTGGTACAAGATAAAGAATGCTGAAAACACCAATCCGGATCATAAACTTCACCAGTTTATCTTGGTTCTCCTTTTCTAATGGAATCTCAATTCGAACTCTGTTTAGGGATATGATGCCGGCTAAGAGAAGTGAAACCCCAACTACCACATACAGGCAGAGGGGTGCAAGAACAAAATACCTCAATGAATCAACATCGTAGAGGCCAACAAAACACACGCCACTGATATTGTCACCTTCAATTTTATTCATCGCTAAAAGGATGATAGTTAGAGTTCCAGGGATGCCCCACGCGCTGGCGTGAAATAGCAATGCCTTCTTCTCAATAGCTTCACTACCCCACTTTGGCACAGCTGCCAAGAACCACGTGATGGTAAGAATTACCCACCAAACGCTGCCAGCCATAGTAAAAAAATAGAGTACCATAAAAAGCATGGTACAGGCTTTATTATGAGATCCTTGTGTCACTGTGGAAGCCTTATACTGTGCAGGGCTAGATGCATTGCAGGCTACTCGGTCCTCAAGCAAAAACCCAATAAAGAAAATTAACGACACCATCATGTAGCAGACTGCATAAAATATAATAGGTCTTTCAGGATAACGGAATCTTGTGACATCAATCAAAAAAGTTAAAAAAGTAAATAATGTGGCAGAGAGGCAAATGAGTGAAATCAATCCTATGAAATACGGAGCAAATGAAAGTTCTTCTCTCCTAAAGTACATATTTGGACAAGGAGGTGAACAATCACGCACGTGCAAAAAAGAATAGCCAAGATCAGGATCAATTTTCAACTCTCGGGGACACCAAAAACCATAGTCCCTCTGCACTGCCACTGGGGCTCCTTCAGTAGGATCTCCAGCTAAATTCAGATCCACAAGTCGAGGATACGGCTCATCACAATCTGGGAACCTAAAAATACAAGACGAGAACCATTTTTACTTATTGGGAACCTAATGATTTGGATTTCCAAATTTAGCACCTGTGGTTTATTCTTATGTCCTTGGAGCACATTACAATTAAGTGGAAGAAATAATGCTAACGGTCATATTTTGTTTGTGGGTCATAAAACTAGATTTTACACAGCTGACAAAAAAAAATGAAAAATGTATACTTAATTTTGTTTTGGCTTCAAAAAGATTACTCTTTATTAAAGTAGTCAGGCATAGCCATCAATAAATAGTGTATTTACATACTATTTATTTAGGATACACAGTTTAGAGTAAGATTTAAAAATATAAATTAAAAAAATATATATATATAATAAATATACATTAAAAAAAAGCTCCAACAGAATAGTAGCTAAAAGTTACTTCTTTCTAAAGTTTAATTACAATATAGTCCTCAATTTACCCTAGACTCAAATAGAACTTTCTTAAAAATAAGGGTTAAAAATCTTCCCTAATTGCATGGCCCAAAGTGTTTTGAGTTAAATCAGCACTAAAAATCCTTACAAGCGGCTTAGTTTTAGATCTTTTCTTCCCATTTAAAATTCACTCTCTGCTTACCATATTGGTTAATTAAAGTCCTCCTAAGGTCTCTAATGTCAACTAGTTCTTTCCTACCACTGCTAATGTCTCTCCAATCCACTGCATTCTCTATTCCAGTTATTCTCAAACACTGACGTGCATGAGAAAAACTTAAGGTCATTTTAAAATACAAATTCTTGGTCCTCACCACCTCAAATCCTGTTTCAGTATGCCTGTGTTAGGGCCAAAGAAATCTGCATTTTGACAATTTTCCAGACTTGAGAAAGCATCATAACCATAGTACAGAAAAAACAGGGCCGTGCTGCAGACATACACTATTGAGAGTACTATTCTCATGAACTTCCTGCATCTTCAATTTTCTTGCCAGCATCAGTTTCTAAGCCTTCAGACTCCCACCAACTAGATATTTAGCAGTTATATGCATCAAATCGTTTCCAAGAAACTATCACTGATATTAAGTTTGCCATATATATGTATAACCTTACACTGAAGCTGATTAATCTTTTATTTTCTAATACAAACCATTCTCTTCACAGGGCTTGGATTATAAAGCCAAATGACAGAAACTTATTGCATGCAGGCATTTACTGGAATTCTACAGTATGCCAGGGCTTTTACAGAAAAAGACCCCAAAACCCAGGATCTCTATCCTTGAGTCCAAAAGGAGGCAAAAACTTGTAAACACAACACAAAATACAGCAGTGTGATATATGAAGCAATCAAAACCTATATAAAATATAAAAATGATATAAAGAAGGATTAATTATCTCAGGGGAAGAGGTTATGAAAGACTTCATAGATTAAGTCCCTCAACACAGGATCTCTGAATCAGTATTTGCCAGTATTGGCAGTATGGCAATCAGTATTCTAGCAAGAAATGGGAACAAAGGCACAGAGGTTTGAACAGGGTGTGTTTAGCATTGCTGGGGCACGAGGAGTGCATGAATTGTGACAGGAGATAAGGTTTGGAGAGGTAAGCACATTCCAGAAATATATGTGCATGTGTGAGACGTATGTATGTATAAACATTGATATAAATATATCAATGGCTGTATCTGTATATCCAACTGCCAATTCACCATATACACACCCCTCACTCTTTAACCCTCCCAAAACCAACTCTTGATTTCCACTCCTTAGTTTCTCCATTTCCACAAATGGTAATCCCATTCTTCTAGTCGCTCAGGCCAAAAACCTTACGGTCCTCCTTGAAATCCCTTCTCCCTCATATCCACCTCACAACCTACCAGCACTTCCTGTCATTCTACTTTGCGATGTATCCAGAATCTGACCACTTTCCATTTCCTCTACTGCAGCCACCCAGTCTGAGCCATGAGTACCTCATCCCTGGACTTCTGGAGTGGCTTCCAGTTTATCTCCATCTCCACACAAGAGCCAGAGTGATCCTTTAAAGACACGTCACTCCTGTGTTCATGATCATGTCTCTTCTGCTCAAAATTCTAATGGCTTCCCTTCTCACTCAGTCAAATCCAAATTCCGTAAGAGAGCTCTAAAGACCCACCCCCAGTCCTTTTCTGCTCTTATTTCCTTCCCTTCTCCCTTACTCACTTGCCTCCAGCCTCTTTGGTGTCCTGTGAATATACCAGCATGCTTCCACTTCAAAGCCTTTGCACTTGTTGCTCTGCTTCTTCTGCCTGGACTGTTCTTCCCTAGATATCTATACAACCTGTTCTCTCATTTCATTCAGATTCCTGTCTCACTGCCTCCTTATTAAAAAGGACTTCCTCAACATCTCCATAGAAAATAGAGTCCTTCTGCTTCCCCATATTGTATCACTATCACCTAACTCTATTCTTTCTTATTAACATTCATGATCATCTGACATTATCTATTTATTTATCTCCTACTACTACCACCACAACTAGAATTTTAGCTCCATAAGAACAGAGACTACGTTTTGTTCACTACTCACCTTCACTATCTAGAATAGTGTCTAGCACACAGAAGACATCCAATTAATATTTGCTGAATTGATGATAAATTGAATAAATTTATCATATAGCCCTCATATAGTTGAATAAATATATTCATATAGCCCTCACCAAGTAATTAGAAAGATGACTAGAAGGAGTGTGGAAGACACTTGAGCTGGGCAAAAATGAGAGCAGAGATATCAGTTGAGCCATAACTAAAACCAGATAAGGCAGTGAGAATGAGACAGCTATGAAATTATTTAGATAAAAGCAACAGAATTTATAACTGATTGGATGTGGGAACTTAGGTCAATGAAGGAGGACTATGCCTTCCAGGAATAAAAAAAATGAGCAAGGAGTAAAATCAATTTTAGACATGTTAAAATTGAGGTATTTGAGACAAATTCAGGTTACCAGTGGCTGCTGGATATGCAGATTTGGAACTTAGCAGAAAGATGCCAAGGCTACAGATTTAGATTTAGGATCCATCAGCATATGAATAAGAATTAAAATCAGTGAGATGGGATTATCCAGGGAAAGCATGCAGAATCAAAAAAAACAGGAACAGAACTCTAAGAAACATCAGAAAGAGGAAGAAGATGCAAGAAAATAAATTGAAAAGGACTGGTCTGAGATGTAGCAGACCACAACAGTTCACGCAAAATGGCCTAACGGATTTTCAGGAAAGGAGGACAGGCTAAGGTTGAGGGGAATACGGGTCAAATACAGAATAAAGGTGAAATATGGGTTTGAAATGAGTGACATAGATTTGGCATAAGTGCTGAGGAGAATGAACAGAAATTTTCCTGTTGACCAAATTGGAAACTGACCAAAGACAAAGAGCAAACAGAGCTGCTATGGTTTAAAATGTCTATCAACAGGAGAATGGATAAGCAAAATACAGTATATTTATACAATGGAAGACTACTCAGCAAGAAAAAGCACTACTGATGAACACAAGAACATATTAATGAGTCTTGAAAATAGAGCAAAGAAGGGCAATCTCAACCTGAGCAAAAGAAGAGTTACACAACAAGTACATATTGTATGACTCCACTTGTATGAAGTTCTAGAATAGACAAAGTAATTATTGATACTTTGGAAGGATGTTAAACAGTAGTTCCTTCCAGAGGATGGTATAGACAAGGATTAACCATCAAGGAGCATGAGAGCATGAGGTAATGGTAATGATGATGTTCTACATCTTTCTGAGGATTTGGCTTACTCAGGTGCAGGCACTTGTCAAAACTCAGATATCTTTAGATTTGTGCATTTCCTTGTAAAGCTTTAAACTGAAAGAAAAAACTGTAGACAAATGTTGAATTCTAGTTAGTGAAAGACCTGATAAAATATTTGTGAGGGCAATAACTGTTGTCTCTAATTTACTTTGAAATACAAAGAATAAGGTAGATTAATGGATCAATAGAGGGATGGACAAATGTGAAAAGCAAACATAATAAAACAATGGTAGAGATCTGGGTGGTAGTTAAAAAAAAAGTTGCTATGGTTTAAATCATTAAATATGCAGCATAATTAATTTGTAAGAAATTAGTTGAGCTGGAGATCTGAACAAGTACAGTGGAAGGAATGAGTTGAAACTGCTAGCAAAAGTATTACTTTATGTGATGGACCACAAAGCTTAACCTAAGTAAGAAAATAAATAAGATCAAGAAGGGAGCTAGCTATAAGGGGCGGGAGGGGGGAACCAAAAAGTCTGGGGGTGTCCATGAAGTTGAAAAACAGGTACAGTAGGAACAAGGATATGAGAGATGTGGAAGAATGAAATGTTATTATGAAAGACTGCTTTGCCAGAATTTAAGAGTTAGACAATCCCAGGCAATACTGAGGACATAAAACAGATTTAACCCTATCAAAACAAATAAACATAGATCATAATGACACTTCTATACTTGTATATAACCTATTAAAATAAAAAGACCACTAAACAATAGGAGTTAGATACAAAAAACATAAAATAGGGTTCCTGCCCAGGTAATTCATAACTGTTGTTATAAATACCAAGAAATTTACAAACTTCTGAAAGCAGGACTATAAATATTACCAGGTTTTGGGGAGAAAGTGGATGAAGGGTTTGATGGGGTAGATAAGAGAGTGTGTTAAGTAGGTGGGAAATAGAGCAGACAAATATGAGAAAGCAAAATGCCAGTGAACTGACTACAAGTAACTAATACATGTTTTATTAAGTTATTCCATCTGTCAAATGAGAGTAACAACACCTGTCTTTCATCTGTCTCCAAGGGCTACTGTCATATGATAAACAAATTAATTTTAAACATGAAGGAGAAAAAAGTGTTCTGTGCAGCACTGCCCATAATAGCAAAAACCTAGAAGTAACTTAAATGACCATCAGTAGGAGATGGCTAAATAACTATAGGATGGTAATACAATTGGCCATTATATAGCAACTAAGAGGAATGAACCAGAGTTACAGATATAAACACAGATACATGTAAAAAAAATTTAATGTTGTTTATGGATATGTATATATGTAGTAAGAGTATAAAAACAAAGATAGGAATGATTAACAACAAATTCAACATAATGATTATTTCATCTCTGGGGAGAAAAGAAGGAAATGAAACCAAGATGGGTACTAAGAAAGGAAGCTTCAACTCTATCTGTACTGTTTTATTTCTTAAAAAAAGAAATCTGGGGACTTCCCTGGCAGTCTAGTGGTTAGGACTCGGTGCTCTCACTGACAGGGCCCTGGGTTCAATCCCTGGTTGGGGATCTAAGATCCCAAAAGTCATGTGGCTCAGCCAAAAAAAAAAAAGAAAATCTGAAACAAACATTGCAAAATAGTAAGACTGGATAAAGCTAGGTAAGAAGAGTTATATAAGTGTTCATCTTATTCTTTACCCTTGAAACTTTAAGAATACAAAAGGCACAACATTATTATACAAGAAATACAGTATTACTACTGTATATGTTATTACTAATAATAATGTTCTCTCGTACAAATCTATAACACTGTCTGGTAAATATCCTCAAACCTTTAGGAAATGCTTACAATCTATATATTGGAAGTGATTTGAAAAGTATCTGACATTTTCTGGGTCTGGGTATATTAATACATGACAAAAATGGAACTGACAGGACTACTGTAGTCATTAACACATTTAAATCATAAAGATATTTGAGTCCCATTAAAATCATTAATAATGAGGTAACAAATGATTATGTTCTCTATATTTTCTAATTTTTTAATAAATGACATTACTTTTATAACCAGAAAAAATCTGTAAGGGAGAGAAATCAACATCTTGACTATGTTTTTCTTAATTTGATTATTTAAAAAATTTCTTCATAGAAAATTTTTCTTTTCCCACCTTTTTCATTTAGCGCTTCCAAATTCCTAAGGAAATGAACAGCTCTGAGGCCATGAAACTGCTGTTCACAATTATGACTAATATACACACTTCAAAAAAGTTCTTAAAAACTGATGAACTAGAAGACAAATAATTTTAAATACACTGCAACATAAGTAATGGTCCATGAAAATCTATGATTTTCGCACCTACTGCATTCCATATCTTCAGGCCAAGGAACACCAAACATCTCCATGAGCTTCGAACACTCACTGTAAGCCCGCTGACAGAGCCTACGGCAGGGAAGTGTGACACGTCCGTATTCCATACAAATAGGAGCGTAGAGTGCACAAAGAAATGGCCGGAAATCCCGAGAACAATCCAAATTCACCATAGGGTGGAATGGCTAGGAGAAAGTTAAAATCAAATCATTAGATAAAGAGTTGCATACAAGTTAAAGTTTTCTACATATAATACGGCAATATTCTTTTTTTTAAAATCTGTTTTAAAAGGTTTCTGAAGGCAATTAAAATTTTCTAAAGGGGAGTTTTTGTTTTTTCAACAAAACCCTCTTAGCCCTATCCCTGGAGATTCTGATTTGGTTAAGTATGAGGTGTATCCCAGAATCTACACATATTTTAATTGTTACAGGTGATATTAATGAAAAGGCCTAGCTGAGAACCATTAACAACAATATGATCCATTTTACATAGAAAAAATCCACAAAAGATATGTGTCAAACGCTCAGAAGTGTGATTAGTGCTTGGTGATAGGATTACAAGAGATTTAAATTTTCTTCATTTTATGTATTTCTATATTTTCTTCAATTAACATGTATCAATAGGAGAGAGAGGACAAGAAGTGAAAGGAAAGGGTGGGGGAGGAAGAGAAGTAGTTATACACAGTAGTACATATTTTGAGGGTGGGAGGTAGGTAAGAGATCTCACTTTGGTCTTACATTTTCTTTTTCTTTGTACATTAAAAAAATTCTTTTTAAAAAACGGGAGTTCTTTCAACTCTGAAATCACATGATATAAACAGACCTCACAATGTTAAGCTGATATTAAGGAAACAAAAAGAAAAAACAGTGGCCCCAAACATAAAACCATACTAAAATCATCATTATAACCATAGGAATAGATCAATTTTCCCAAGAAATGTGCATCTAGGCTTTTGACTACCAAATATCTTTTCCACTTGTTTATACAACAGTTTCAGAGTCACTGCTGATTTTGAACTGATAACAGATGTTCTCACCACCAGGCCTTTCCATTAAGACTCAATCAACTTATTTCTACCTCGATATAAAACACTTTCCAGAGTCCTTCTACACACAACACAGTCAGAAAACCAAGCCTCTTAAAGAAACTGGTGTCAAAGAAGCTAACTATAATGGATGTGATAACTGATATATAACAATAAACTATATGTGACTATCACTTCCAAGTATAAAGAGGTAATTTGTGTTAAATCAATGTTTCCATCAAGAACAACTTCAAAATACAGGAAAGAAAGTTTTAAAAATACCTATTTAAAGCTATCAGAGAAGTAGTGAAGGAAAAGAACTAGACAGACCAAGAATCTAGAGAGCTTGGAAGCATGGAGTGGTGGCCTGATAAGTGCAGCCACTTTTCCAAGGAGGTATCTGTTGAATCTGGGTATAAGGCAGGAAGCTGAGAATCAAGCCTAGGCTGGTGCTAGAGAACCAAGAAACCAGCAGAGCTCTGGTAGTCTTGCAAGACTAGAAACAATACATATATATGTATAACTGAATCACTTTGCTATACACCTGAAACTAACAAACATTGTTAATCAACTATGCTCCAATTTAAAAAAAAAAAAGACTACAGACAAAATTAGAAACAAAAGGAACAAAGGGGTGAAAAGGGGAAGTACCTAGAATTGGGCCTGACAAAGAGCCAGTTTTCCCTTCAAGATATTTGAAAATTCTGAAGCTACACAGGGAAGGAGGCTAGCAAGCTAAGAAGAAAGCCTCTGAAAAGCAGAGTGGAGATTTTGGAAGTTTTATCAGTATGAGGAAACACGAATTAGAGGTTCAAGTCTTACCAGGGGAAGTGGGAAATGAACATACCACACTCTCAGCTGGAAGCCCCTGAGTGACTACACTTCAGTAGCAGGGACAAATGACAGGGAGGCAGAGACCTATGAAAAATGAAACCCAGCCTCAACTCAGCTCAGTCCCTCACTGAATTAAGGTGATCAGACCCATTTATCTGCTAAGCAGAAGAAAGGGTGAGCTTTCTCTGGAGTAGTAATATAGCATCATGTAGAACCTCACCAATATTTTGTAATGTCTACTACTCAATAAAAAATACTAGGCATTCCAAGAGACAGGACCGTATGACTGAAATACAAAAGAAAAATTTACAGTGTTTTGGTAATCCCAGCTATTGGACTTAGTAGACAAGACTGTATATAAGAAATATGTTCAAGAAAATAAAAGATGAAGAATTCCAGAAAATTGGAATCTATCATAAGAGGAACCAAAGAGAAATTCTATAAGTGAAATACATAAATTCTGAAATTAAGAACTTATTAGATATGTCAGAAGATAGAACTGGCAGAATGGAAAACAAGGCAATAGGAAATATCCAAACAGAAGCACACAGATCAAAAAATTCTGAAAAATACAGAAAAGAGCATAACAGACATGTAAAACACATGAAAAAAATCTAAAATATGCATAACTGAAACCTCAAAAGAGGAAAGAGGGAATGAGCAGAGGCAATACATAAAAAGATGATGGCCAAGGATTTGTCAAAACTGATTAAAGATAACAACCCACAGATTCAAAAAGTTCTGCAAATCCCCAGAAGAATAATATAATTAAAAAAACACACCTAAGCATATCTCATTTTAATTGCTGAAAACCAAAGAAAAACACCTTAAAACACCTTAAAAGCAGCCAGTGGAAAAAAAGACACCTTACCTTCAACAGAACAACTGTTGTTGGACTTTCGAATACTATAAAACAACTTAAAGAGCTGAGAGAAAACAACTGCTCACCATAACTCTATGGCCAGCAAAAATACCCTTTATAAATGAAGGCAAAGTAAAGACATTTTTCAGACAGACAAAAAACTGAGAAAACTAGTCACTAGCAAACCTGCACTAGAAGACAAAAGAAAAATAATCTAAGATGAAAATTCAAAAGGAATTAAAAGCAACAAAAGAGGTGAATATGTGGGAAAATATAAATATTCTCTGTATAAACAAAAAATAATGGGGGCTTCCCTGGTGGCACAGTGGTTAAGAATCCACCTGCCAATGTAGGGGACATGGGTTCGAGCCCTGGTCCAGGAAGATCCCACATGCTGCGGAGCAACTAAACCCATGAGCCACAACTGCTGAGCCTGCGCTCTAGAGTCTGCAAGCCACAACTACTGAAGCCTGTGAGCCTGTGCTCTGCAACAAGAGAAGCCACTGCAATGAGAAGCCTGTGCACCGTAACGAAGAATGGTCCCTGCTCACTGCAACTAGAAAAACCCCACGTGCAGCAACAAAGACCCAATGCAGCCAAAAATAAATAAATAAAATAAATAAATTTTTAAAAAACCCTATGCAGAGACAAAAATATGAAAAGTTTAAAAAACAAACAAACAAAAATAATGTCTTAAATACATACAAAATACATGTAAATTAATATGTGTAATAATAAAATGATAAAGATGGGGGTCAGAGGAACACTAATGGGAGAGTGATCAAAGTTATTATTTTTACTAGAATATTATAAGTCAAGGGTACATATAATTCCTAGGGTAAGCAATAAAAGAATACACAACTAACAAGGTAATAAAGAGAGAAATAGAACAATACAAAAGAAGTCAAGACAGCAGAGAAAAAAGAATACAGAACAGTTTGGAAAAATTGAAATCAAGTAATAAGATAGTAGATATTAACCCAAGTACATCACTAAATATAAGCATTATATATAAATGGCCTAAAGACAATGTAAAAGAGTAAAGTTGCTGGACGAGGTACAAATAAAAACAAAACAAAAAACCCCTACGCCGTTTACAAAGACACGTTTTTCAATATAAGGACAGAGATAGGTTAAAACTAAAAAGACGGCAAACAATAAACAATGAAAGAACCAGCCAAAAACAAGACTACACTTTATGACAAGGAGTGTTCTCAGAGATAAAGAAGGTCATTTCTTAAAGACAAAAGAATCAATTCACCATGACTAAAAAGTAAATCTAAACATATATGTACCACTTAACACAGCTTTAAATTATTTTAATAAAAAAACAGAAGTAAAATGGGACATACACAAATCCACAATCAGAGTGAGTTTGATACACTTCTCTCAATAAGAAGAGAGAGACAAAAATTCTATGAGAAAACAGAAAATCTAAACAAGTCAATTACAAACTTGACCTAAACAACATATTTATAATCATGGCACCCAACAATGAGTGGAACCTATTTAACATACACATGGAATCTTTACCAAAACGGGCCATATTGTAAGTCCTAAAATAAGCCACAAAAAACTTCTTAGTACTAAAACCAGACTGTTCTATGACTAAAATTGAATTAAGGTAGATATCAATTACAAAAAGAACCCTAGAAAATACTCAACTGTTTGGCTGTTTGGAAATTAGACAAAAAAACTTCTAAATAACCCATAATCAACAAAGGAAATCATAACTGAAATTTAAATTGTATATAATTATATGTATTACATTTTAATGTTTATATATATGTATAATCTACATTTAGAATTAAGTAGTAAAGACAATAAATAAAATGTCAGCAAAAGCTATACTCAGAGGAAATTTATAACCTGATATGCATATGTCAGAAAATAAGAAAGCCTGAAAAACAATCAATGGTAAGCTCCATCTCAAGAAGCTGGAAAAAGAATGGCCAATCAAACCTAGAGAAAGCAGAAAAAAGGCAATAATTAGTAAAAGAGGAAAAAACCCACAAATTACCAATATTAGGAATGAAGGACAGAAAATTACTAGAAATATAATGAGGATACTATAAATAATAAATTCGACATGTTAGGATGAAATGAACTAATTCCTTGGAAAAAGATCACAATTTACCAAAAATCATAAAAGAAATATAAAATCTAGTTTTCTATCCACATTTATGAAGAAATTTAAGCCACCATTAGAAACTATCTCCCCAAAAAAACTCCAAGCCAAGATGGTTTCACTAGAAAAAATTTATCAAACGTTTAAGGAAGAAGTTACAGCAATCATATACAAACTCTTCCCCAAAAAAAGGAAACTTTCTCAACTCACCTCACACCTCACAAAACCAGCATAATTTTTATAACAAAACCCAACAGGGACTATATAAGAAAGGAAAATCACATTTCATGACCATAGGTGTAAAAATCATAACCCAAATTAGTAAATTAATCCAGAACAATATAAAAGAGAATAATATATCACACCAAATAAAGTTTTGTTCCAAGGATACAATGCTGGTTAACATTTGAAAAATCAGTTAATGCAATTAATGGCATTCACAGAAAAAGGGCAGGAAATCACACAATCTATTCAACAGAGGCAATAAAAGCATCTGATGAAATCCAACACCCATTTATTATGAAAACTCTTAACAGACTAAGAAGGGAATTTCCTCAATCCTATAGAAAGCATATACATCAAACCACAGCAAACCTCATACTTTGTAGTAAATGACTGAAAGCGTCCCCTGAGATCAAAGATGAGGCAAAAGTACCTGTTATCACCACCCTATTAAACACTGTATTGGAAGTCCTCGCTAGGGCATCAAGAAGAAATAAAACGTAAAGGATTAGAAGGAAAGAAATACAGAGAGCAGTTCTCCTGGGTTCACTTACCTTGCTGTTCTCCACCCAGGAGCCCCTTCCTAATAAAGTCTCTTGCTTTGTCAGGGAAAAAAAAGAAAGAAGGAAAGAAAGAAGAAATAAAAGGTATATGAACTGGGAAGAAACTGTCATTATTCACAGATAACATGTGCTCCAGTTACCAAATTTGTATCTCTCAGTTCCAAACTCACCCTTCAACACATGCTCTGTGATAATGAATGGGATTCCTTTCATCATTTCTTCTTTACAGTGAGCATGATTTTAAACTGTCTCAATAGAGTGTTGGAGAAATACTGCAGGATGAAGGGGGCTTCTCTTGTTGGTTGGGGCTGCTGCATAGTCAGCAGTGTAAATGTGAGGAAATCTATGCCCATGTGCCTAGAACGATCCCTCATCAACCTCACAGTCCCAGCCCAGCCTAGTAAACACCTTCCTGTAGCCCTCCCAAAATAGACACTGTAGGCTCAAGGCCTCCTGCCTGCAGCAGTGCCCTGACTCTCTATTTACCCAATACTTGCCTATGCCCCTGAAGGGTTGCGTCCTGCTTGCCTGGTAACTGTGGACCAGCTCTGGCCCAAGCAACCCTGTGATGTTCTCTGCTACCTAGTGAGCTGTAACTATATCCTGTACAACTAAGGTCTTAGCCTTGGGGTGGGGGCCCCTTCTAAGATTGTCCCTCAGCCCTAGAGAACCCTGTAGAGCTCTCTATATATCTTATAATTATTCTTCTTTAATAGTTTATTAATTCTTCATATTACACTTCCCTTGTTTAAATCACTGAGTGGTTCTGTCTCCTAATTGAACCAGACTAACAAAACATGGTTGTTACAAAGAAAATCTAAAGTAATCTATAAACCATCAAATAAATAAATTTAGAGTCACTGGATACAAAGTCAAATAGAAAAAAAAAATCAACTGTATTTCTACAGTTGATAGAAATACAACTGTAGTAAATACATTAAAAATAAACTTCAAAAAAAGCCAAAAGAGGAAATTAAAAAACAATTCCATTTATAAGAGCATTAAAAAGAATAAATACTTAGGAATAAATTTAACCAATGTGATGCAAAACAGAAAACTACAAAATACTGTTGAAAGAAATCAAAGAAGACCTAATAAACATAAAAACTTCCCATATTCATGGATTGGAAGACTTAGTGTTGTTAAAATGGCAATACTCCATAAACTGATCTACAGATTCAATGTAGTCCCTTCAAAACTCCCAATGGCCTTTTTTTGCCAAAATGGAGAAGCAGATCCTGAAATTCATATGGAATGCAAGAAACTCCGAACAGTCAAAACAAACTTGAAAATAAAGAACAAAACGTTCCCACTTTAAAACTTATTACAAAGATATAGTAACCAAAACAGTATGGTACTAGCATAATGCTAGACATACAGACCAATGGAATACAACTGGGAATCCAGAAATAAACCTTCACATGTGTGTCAATTAATTTTCACAAAGGTACCAAGACCACTCAATGGGGGGAAAATAGTCTCTTCAACAAATGGTGCTGAGACAACTGAGTATTCACATGCATAAGAATAAAATTGGCTGATTGCCTCACACCACATCCAAATTAACTCAAAATGGATCAAAGGCCTAAATGTAAGAGCAAAATCTATGAAACCTGTAGAAGAAAGCATAAGGGTAAATCTTCATGACCTTGGATTTGTCAATGGTTTCTTAAACACCAAAAACACAAGCACAAAAGAAAAAATAAATTGGACTTCATCAAAATTAAAACCTCTTGTGTATTAAAGGACACTATCAGAAGGAGAGTGAACAAGACAATCCACACAGTGAAAAATATTTGCAAATCATATCTGATAAGGGTCTAGTGTCCAGAATACAAAAAGAATTCCTGTAACTCAACAAAAAAAAAAAACCAATTTTTTAGATGGGCAAAAACACTTGAACAAACATTTCTCCAAAGGAGTCATGCAATGACCAAATAAGCACATGAAAAGATGATCAATGTCATTAGTCATTAGGAAATGCAAATCAAAACCACAATGAGATACATCACACCCACAACCCCATCTAAAAAACAGAAAATACCCAGTGTTAGTAAGAAATCAGAACCCCCATACATTTGCTGATGGGAATGTAAAATAAGGCAACCACTAGAGAAAACAGTTTGGTGATTCCTCAAGAAGTTAAACATAAAATTACCACATGATCCAGCAATTCCACTCCTAGGAATATATCCAAAATAATTTAAAATCATGTTCAAGCAAAAATTTGTATATGAATGTTCATATCAGAGTAGCATTATTCATAATAACCAAAAAGAGCAAAATAAACCAAAAGCAAAGGGAAGGAAATAATAAAGAAGAGAAATCAATGACACTGAAAACAAAGAAGGGCAATAGGAAAAAAAGAAAATCACTCAACCCAAGAGATGGTTCTTTGAAAATATCAGTAAAACTGATAGGCTTCTATTAACAATGATTAAAAAAAGAATGAGAGAAAGGAACACAACTTACCAATATCAAGAATGAAAGAGGATATCACTAGAGACTGCCGACATTAAAAATACAATAAGGAATATTACAAACAACTCTATGCACGTAAACTAGACAATTTAGATGAAGTGGACCAATTCCTCAGAAGCCAGACTACCAAAACTCACCCTAGATGAAACTGATAATCTGAATGGTCTTCTAACTATTCAAGAAATTGAATCTGTAGTTTAAAACCTCCTAAAAAAGATATCCAGGCCAGATGGGTTCACTGGTAAAATCTAACTAACAATTTTAAAAGAATACCAATTCTACACAATCTCTCCCAGAAAATAGCAGAGAACTAATCCCAACAAATTCTATGAAGTCAGGATTACTTAATATTAAAGCCAAAGATAATACAAAGGAAGAAAACTACAGACCAATACCCCCAGTGAACAAAATGCAAAATTCCTTAACAAAATAGTAGCAAATCAAGTCCAAAAATATATTAAAAGCATTATATACCACAACCTAGTACGGTTTGCTCCAGAAATCCAAAGCTGGTTCCATATTCAAAAAATCAATCAGTGTAATCCACCAAATCAACAGGCTAATAACAAAGAAAAAAATCACATGATCATACCAAATGATGCAGAAAAAGCATTCATGATTTTCAAAAGTTTCCAGCAAAGTACATACAGAAAGTAACTGCCTCAACTTGATAAAGTACATATACAAAAACCCTACAGTTAACATCATACTTTGTGGTGAAACACTGGATTCCTACCTTTAAGATTGGAAACAAGGGAAGAATGCCTGCTCTCACCACCCTTACTTAGCATAGTACTAGAGGTCCTATCAGCACAATAAAACAAGAAACAGAAATAAAAAGTGTAAAGATTGGAAAAAGAAAACTGTCCCTATTTGCAGATGACATTAATGTCTACATAGAACATCTCAAGGAATCTCAAAAAACACTTTTAAATTAGTTTAAAAAAAAAGAAGAAAAAATGTATTCATCCTAGAATTAATAAGTTCAACAAGGTTGCAGAATACAAGAAAAACATACCAAAAAGTTGTATTTCTATATACAATTGCATTTTTATATATAATGAGCATGTAGAAACTAAGTTAAAACAATATATTTATAATCACATTTATTTTTAAAGAAAGAAACACCTGGGTATATGTCCAACAAGACATGTATAGGGCTTGTATGCTGAAAACTATAAAATGCTGATGAAATCAAGGAAGATACAAATAAATGGACAGATATACAGTTATACTGGTTTGCTAGGGCTGCTGCAACAAAGTCCCACAAACTGTGTGGCTTAAACAACAGAAATTCATTGTCTCACATTTATGGAAGCTAAAGTCTGAGATCAAGGTGTTGGCAGAGCCATGCTCCCTCTAAAGGTGCTAGGGAAGGATCTGTTCCAGGTATCTCTCCTAGCTTCTAGAAGTTCCTTGGCTTGTGGCAGCATAAATCCGATCTTCACACAGCATTCCCCCTGTGCCTCTTCACATATCTTCCCTCTATGTGTGCCTGTGTCCAAAATTCCCTTTTATAAGGACACCAGTCATACTGGAGTAGAAGTACCTCAGTACTCCACTACTCCAGACCCTATTTCCAAACAAGGTCACATTCTGAGGTACTGGGGGTTAGGGCTTATTAGGGGGACTCAAGTCAATCCATAACAACACTGTTCATAGACTAGAGATTCAACATGTAGGGTGTCAATCTTCCCCCAAATGATCCCTAGACTTAATGAAATTTCTGTCAAAAGCCAGCATGCTTTTAGGAGCTAAAGACAAGCTTATTCTAAAATTTATATTAAAAAAACAAAAGAAGTAGAATAACTGAAACAATTTTGAAAAAGAAAGTGGGAAAAATCATGCTCTCCAATTTTAAGACTTACTATATAGCTAACAGTAATCAAGACACTGTGGTATTGGTGGTAAAATAGAAACAAAGATAAAACAGGACACAATACAGAACACAGATATAAATCCACACAAGAATAACCAACTCATTTTTCACAAAGAAGCAAAAGCAATTCAATGGTGGAAGGATAGTCCGTTCAACAAATATCCACTAGCTAAAGCTAGTGGATATTCACAGCCAAAAAAATGAAACTTACTTTACACAAATTAACTCAAAATTGATCGTGGATTTAAATGTAAGACATAAAGCTATAAAACTTAAAAGAGAGAGAGAATCTTCCAGACCCAGGCTGAAGAGTTCTTAGAAATGACACCAAAAGCACAGTCCATAAGAGGGAAAAGAAATTGGTAAATAGAACTTCATTAAAATTTAAGACTTCTGTTTTCCTAAAGACCTTGTTAAAAGGATGAAAAGGCAAGCTATAGACCAGGATAAACTATTTACAAACCACATATCAAACAAAGGATTTGTATCTAGAATTTATAAAGAACTCTCAAAACTCAAAAGTAAAAAACAAATCAATTGAAAAATGAACTAAAGACATGAACATTTTACCAAAGAGAATATATGAATGGCATATGAAAAGATGTTCAATATCATTAGACATGAGGGAAATACAAATTAAAACCACATGAGATACCACATCATATTATAAAAGCTGAATAAAAAATAGTGAAAATAGTAAATGGTGGTAAGAATGCTGAGAAAGTAGATCTCTCATACATTGCTGGTGGGAATGTACAATGGTACACCTGCTATGGAAAATAGCTGAGCAGTTTCTTAAAAATCCAAACATATGCTTATCATACGATCCAGCAATCACACTCCTGGGCATTTATCCCCCCAAAAGGAAAACTTATGTCTGCACAAAAACCTGTACAGGAATGTTCATAACAGCTTTATTTGTAATAGCAAAGAGCTGGAAAAAACTCAGTATCTGTCAATGGATGATTAAACAAATTGCAGAACATCTATATAATGGAATACTACTAAGCAACTGAAAACAATGACTACTGATACATGCAACAACTTGGATGGATCTCAAGGGTATTATGTTAAATTTAAAAAAGCCAATCTCAAAAGATTATATATACTGTATGATTCTATTTATATAAATTCTTGAACTGACAAAATTATAGGGCTAGAGAACAAATTAGTGGTTACTTGGAAATAGGAAACGGGGGAGGGAGAAAGGAAGCACAAGGGAGTTCCTCGGTGGCACTAAAACAGTTCTGTATCTTAACCAAAGTGATGGCTACACGAATTTATACGTGTGATAGAACTGCAAAGACAATATACACACACGTACATGTGCATTCACAGACACAAAAATGACTACATGTAAAAACGGGTGAAATATGATAAGGGCTATAGATTGTACCAATGTTAACTTCCAGGTTTTGATACTGTATAATAGTTACATAAGATAGGAAGACTGGGGGAAAACTAGGTACAGTACAAAGAATCTCTCTGCACTATTTTGATGTATGTACATACATCATACATATATGCATATGTATGCCTTAAGTGAGTCTCAAACTTGCGTGGTCCTCAGCAATGCATACAATACCAACTAATCCAATATCGTGATGTTACTATGTTAGTAAAACCTCCATTTGTGAGCCCCATCATGAATTATAAAATTGACTTGAGTGACTATTTTGTGCTGCTTGCACTGAGTCTAAAGCTATAAGTTTATGCTTCTGCCACTTGTTAGCTGTAAGTACCTTGTGCTGTATCTCAGCTAGCATTTACTGACACTTACTACAGGCTAGGCAGTGTTGTAAGTGCCTCACACATCTTATTTAATCTTCTCAACAATCCCATAAGGTAGGTACTATCATTAGTCATCCCATTTTATAATACACTTGAAAAACAATGAGACACAGAAAGTTAAGTAGCTTGCCCAAGATCACATAACTACAAAGACAGTCCCAAGAGTTAAACCTCTGCATTCTTATCCAGAGGCCTTGAGCTTAACCAATTTGTTCTATGTAACCTCTGTAAATTTCACGTTTTTCCTCTGTAAAATGGTCTTATTACATATAAATAAGAATAGGGACTTCCTTGGTGGTGCAGTGGTTAAGAATCCGTCTGCCAATGCAGGGGACACGGGTTCGAGCCCTGGTCTGGGAAGATCCCACATGCCGCGGAGCAACTAAGCCCGTGTGCCACTGAGCCTGTGCTCTACAGCCCACAAGCCACAACTACAGAGCCTCAGTGCCACAACTACTGAAGCCCGCGCGCCTAGAGCCCGTGCTCTGCAACAAAGAGAAGCCACCGCAATGAGAAGCCCGTGCACCACAACGAAGACTAGCCCCTGCTCACCGCAACTACAGGAAGCCCGCATGCAGTAACAAAGACCCAATGCAGCCAAAAATTTTTAAAGATTAAATTAAATTTAAAAATAGAGTACAGGGCTTCGCTGGTGGCGCAGTGGTTGAGAGTCTGCCTGCCAATGCAGGGGACACGGGTTCATGCCTCGGTCCGGGAAGATCCCACAGGCCGCGGAGCGGCTGGGCCCGTGAGCCATGGCCGCTGAGCCTGCGCGTCCGGAGCCTGTGCTCCGCAAGGGGAGAGGCCACAACAGTGAGAGGCCCGTATACCGCAAAAAAAAAAGAGTACAGAACCCAGTAAAAGACATTTTAAAAGGAGATTAGGAAAGAGTTGCAAATTAATAAAGCCACAGAAGGCCTATTTGATGGGCATGAGGAACCCTGCTGATTTCCCATTCTCAACTCCCAAGTGAGAAAGTCAATTGTCAATTGGAATGGTGTTTTTAAAAAGCAAAACAAAACATGCATGAATCTCTATATCACTATGCTGGGTGAAAGAAACCAGACATAAGAAAGTAGATACTATATTAATTACATTTATATAAAACTCAGAAAATGAAAACTAATCCATAATGACAGAAAGCAGATCAGTGGTTGCTTGGAACAGGGAGCCCACTCAGGGAGGTGGACTACAAAGGGACATGAGGAAGCTTTTGAGGTGATGGAAATGTTTTATATCTTGATAGTGGTGATGGTTTCATGGATGTATACATCTTGTCAAAACTCATCAAATTGAACACTTTAAATGGGTGCAATTTATTGTACACAAATTACACCTCAATAAAGCTGTTACATAAAAACAAAAAAAATTAATATTTTTCAAATAAGCAAACTGCCTTGATTTTAACCCTAACAATTTTTAACCTCAGCAAAATCAAAATTAAATGAGCTAGGCTGAATACTGCAAAGTTGAGAATATGTTAAGATAAGGAATACTATCAAAGCTCTATAAAGGAGAAAAAAGGAACTTTAGCTGATTAAATTTTTAAAAGATTCTTACTGAGTACTCCCCTAAGCAGTAATACTTTTATTCACTAAATTAAGACCAGGGTATACAAAGTTTACAAACTGAAAAGTAACTTTCTAAAATTAAATTTCTGCTTTCTTCAACAAAGGTGTAAGACATGGAACCTTCTATTCTTTGTTCAGATTCAAATCAACCAAGCCTTTGTGCTCTCATTCTCTTTCTTCTTTGAAATTTCCATTCCTGTTACCATAGGAACCTTCTAGCTGACAAGCCCTCAAGCATAGCAACAGCCTAAGCTTAGCAAGGAGTGTGAAAAGGGGACAGAGTCAAAGGCCAAAATTTGACTCAAGAGAATCAGAATTCCAATCTTTGTCACTCTACAAAGGGTCTGATAACCATAGAAACTGTATCCTACTAGGTTTGGGAATATTATGACTAAATTCATTAAATGTGAAACCAAATGTGGAATGGCACTGAAAATTCAAAAATGGTATTCATTCTATTTCAGATCCAAATTAGAGTGAGAAATTATTAAAAAACAACTTTTTAGAATAATTTTAAGTGATTAAAAATAAGACCTTTTAAAAACTTTTTTGTAACAATAAAATTCCTAATGAGAAAAGGTCTAAAACTTTAAGAATTATACTTTATATATACATACTAAAAAAATTCTAGGTTTGCAATAAAATACCTTTAATCCCACAGATTTGCTTTTCTTTTACAAATCTTACTTTTTAAAAATGTCTTATGACAGCATATTAAATACTTTCCAATATTCTTTCAGTGCACTGGTTTGCAGAAAGATGACATTATCACAGGCATATATTTATCTTCTTAAGTCAAAGGGGAGTTCCCAGAGCTGCCCATAAAATTTGACTTTTCTTCAGGAAGTAAACTTTTTTCAAATATCATGAACAGTTGTAAATTATGGTCTGTCTCAAAAGATAAAACTTCACGGGCTTCCCTGGTGGCGCAGTGGTTGGGAGTCCGCCTACCGATGCAGGGGATGTGGGTTCGTGCCCTGGTCCGGGAAGATCCCACATGCCGCGGAGCGGCTGGGCCCGTGAGCCATGGCCGCTGGGCCTGCAAGTCCGGAGCCTGTGCTCCTCAAGGGGAGAGGCCACAACAGTGAGGCCCGAGCCCAAAAAAAAAAAAAAAAAAAAAAGATAAAACTTCACAAACCAAATTCCATCACACTTAGTAATTTAATTTAAAGTAAGTATTTTTAAGGCATTCCTTTAAAGTGATTTGTCACACAAGAAAATCAATCAAAATTTTAAAAGCTATTTTTTTCCTATAGTCAGAAATAACTAAATGCAATTAACTCTCCACTACTTGTGTGTACATTTTTCAATTTAGAAGTTTCTTAATTCCTGGTTGGTTTCCCTGTCACACAATAGGCTTCTCAATCCAATTCACTAGATTGTTGTTTGCTTAGGGAAAACCACCTTATTAATATTAACCTAAACAAACGATAATAAGAGAGGTAAATCTGCTGGATAATGCATATATTCTAAAGATATAAGCAATGAATTTCAAGAATAAACATAATCAAAGAAATTTCATTTCCTAAGAAGCCTATCCACAAAATGTTAATTATTGGTAGAAAGGGGTATATTATTCTCTTAAAAACAAACAGAAAATCCACCTGTCTTTCAAGGTTAATTCAAATATGATCTGCAGCTATCTGTAGCTACATATGATCCTTCTCTCTTTTGAATCTTCTTAGCACTTTATGCCTATTTATGGCATTTACCAAGTTCTTCCTTAAGTTTCAGTCATTCAATCAAAATACACTTAATAAATACTAAGTCTTAGACACTGCAACTGGGAGGTAGACAAAAAAGGACAGCTGAGATTTTTAAAAATAAAGTTTCTGTACTAATTTTACTATTTTGAAAACACAATGTGTTTCTTACAGAAAAATCAGAAAATACTGATACAAACATTAAATGAAAAACATAGAAAACACAAATAAATTGTGCTAATTCAGGAACAATCACTGTTGGCCTTGGCAAAAATCTCTCCAGATCACTTACTCTACATGAACATGCTTTTTTTTCTTCAACAAAAACAGGATGATACTACACGAAATGTTTTATTATCCACTCCTTTTTTTTCTACTTATTAATGCATCAAGTACAACCATTAGAATATGACAGGCAAAGATGGAGATGAGACTATTAAGGCAGAAAGAACATGAGAGGTCTAGAGATGAGAGTTGGTTTGCTTTATTTTTTTTCTTAATTACCCCACTTATAAGTGTAAACACAATGTTGAAAGCTTCAAATCATTTTGATCTCCACTCCCCCCACCCCCTGCCAAAAAAGGGCAAAGTAAAATATTAGCGTTCACAGGAAAGTGGTACCTTTGGTATTGGTATGAGGATTACCATTACCATCGCCAAAAAGCCCATCACTATTTATCAATTACAACTCCAAGAGATTAAGTGCTTAGGTACAGCACTATAACCACAACCATGACTACCACCACCTCTTACGGAAGACACAGTTTATAAAGTTCATTAACTCACTCAAACATTTCTTTAGCAATTATTATGTGTTAGGCACTATGTTAGCTGCTGGCCCTACAAAGATGAATAAGGACATCAACAGCAAGCTCTGCTTTCAAAAGCAAATGTCCTTCAGTAAGAACTGAATTTTAAAAATGAGGACAGGGGCTTCCCTGGTGGTGCAGTGGTTAAGAATCCACCTGCCAATGCAGGGGACACGAGTTCGATTCCTGGTCCGGAAAGATCCCACATGCCACGAAGTAACTAAGCCCATGCACTACACTAACTGAGCCTATGCTCTAGAGCCCGCGAGCCACAACTACTGAGCCCACGCACCTAGAGCCCGTGCTCTGCAACAAGAGAAGCCACTGCAATGAGAAGCCCATGCACCACAATGAAGAGTAGCCCCTGCTTGCCACAACTAAAGAAAGACCGTGTGCAGCAACAAAGACCCAATGCAGCCAAAAATAAAATAAATAAAATAAATTTATAAAAAAAAAATGAGGACAATCTCGTACCCATTAGAATGGCTATTATTCCAAAACAAAACAAACAAACAAACAAACAACTCAGAAAATAACTAGCACTGGTAAGGATATAGAGATATTGGAACCCTTGTGCACTGTTGGTAGAAATGTAAAATGGAGCAGCTGCTATGCAAAACTGTGGTGGTTCCTCAAAAAATTAAACAGAATTATCATATTATCCTGAAATTTCACTTCTGGGTGTGAAAAAGTTTAAAGCAGAGAAACAGATATTTATACATCCATATTCATAGCAGCTTATATTCACAACAGCCAAAAAAGTGGAAGCAACCCAACTGTCTGATGAATTAATGGTTAAACTAAATGTTTTGTATATACATACAATGAAATATTATTCAGCCTTAAAAAGAAAGGAAATTCTGACACATGCTACAACACGGATGAATCTTGAAGACATTATGCTAAGTGAAATAAGCCAATCACAAAAGGACAAATATTGTATGATTCCACTTAAATGAGGTACTGGAGTAGTCAATTTCTTTTTGTTTTTGGCCAAGCGGCCCAGCTTGTGGGATCTTAGTTCTGCTACCAGGGACTGAACCTGGGCTCGCAGCAGTGAAAGCGCGAAGTCCTAACCACTGGACCACTGGGGAGTTCCCTGGAGTAGTCAAATCCAGAGAGAAAGAAAAAAAGAAAGAAAGAATGGTGGTTGCCAGGGACTGGGGAATGGAAGAATGGGAAATTATTGTTTAATGGGTACAGAATTTTAGTTTTGGAAGCTGAAAAAGTGCTGGAGAAGGATAGTGTGATGACATACCAAGGCAACTGTACTTAATGCCACTGAACTGCACACTTAAAAATTGTTGGGATGGGGGAATTCCCTGATGGTCCAGTGGTTAGGACTCTGTGCTTTCACTGCCAAGGGCAGGGGTTCAATCCCTCGTCAGGGAACTAAGATCCTGCAGGCCGCACGGTGCGGCCAAAAAAACCCAAAAAAGATTGGAATGGTAAATTTTATGTTATGTATATTCTGCCATAATTAAAGAAATCTTTTTGAGGAATATCTATAAACGCTACTATGGAATATCCAGGATATATTGTTAAGTGAAAAAAGCAAGGTAGAGAAAACAAACAGTATGACACTATATCAAAGGAAAGTGAAAGAATATATAAATATAGACAGATACTGTATAAACATTTTATATAATTGTTATATTATATTTATAATTTTTAATGGAAGGATAAACAAAAAAACTTTTAAAAAAGACTACCCCCTAAGGGAAGGAAAGAATAAGGTGGAGGGGAGACGGCCAGAAACTAGACTTCTCTGATTGTACCTTGTCCTATATATAAAGTTCTGAAACATAATTATAAAACAAACTTAAGCAAAAAAAAAATTTTAAGTCATTCTTTAAAATCAAAATGAAACACAAACCTAAATTGTGTATTGAATTAAACCAAACAGAAAAGTACTTAAGTAACTTAAAACACAGTAATTTGACTGTACATCCTTGGTAAAATACATCCCTAAGGACTAAAAGAAGTAGAAAGAAATCTAAAACTGCTTTCAGTAATTACACTGTTAGTAATAATATTGCTATTATTCTGAAATTATATAATGTCTCTATATAATAAGGTTTCAGTATAAGAGAAAAACAAAACTAAAATTTTAAACTGTTAAATAAAAACTCTGCAATATGATTTAATTGCAAGTATCAGTATAAACTCACGATGTACTTTCTTTTTAAAAAAGTACTTCCTAGCTCTGTCTATGAAAAGGCCTAAAAATGACTAACCTAGTATCAATAAGCGTAACACCCAGATAGCAGTCCGCGAAAATCCTTTCCAACTAAAAGGAACCAGTGCTCCCTAAAAAACCTGATAATTCAAGGTCTAAGGCAGAATTTTATGAAATGAGGTTAGATCATACCAGAAAGCAAGGAAGCTATTAGAAACCACTAGGGTAGTGTCAAATACACTTAGGAGCTACCTTGAAGCAGCGCCCACTACCAAAGACAAAACAATTTGAGCCCTAATAAAATAATAACTGCAATGGACTGAAACACATCAAATATGGTAAAAATCCATGAGTTCATAATGATACTTAAAAAAAAGACCTCATTAGTCACTTTTGAAAGATTCTTGTGAATCAATTTATTATCCTAAAAACTAATAAACAAAGGAAAACAATCAAGTATTTATCCTGTCTTTCTTATAAAAACTGAACACAAGAGTAACTTAATAGTCCAATAGTCAAAAAGAGGAAGTTTCTGTTTATAAAGTAGTCTGGCTGAGAAATGAAGAATGACAGAACTAGAATATCACCATTTTGCAAACCCCTAATAAAATTATTGACCTAAGAGATGATCGATGGCTGCTAAAATTACAGAGTAACAAGCAGACATTATGTGCCTACGAAGCATTCTTTCAGAACAAAAACAGAGACAGAGGAACATGGTAAATAACATCACAGGGATGCAATCTGCAAAATAAAACTATGAGAAATAGGGCAAACATACTACAAGAAAAAAGGGAGAGGGGTAAGGGAAAGAGAAACTATAAACTGAGACATCAATTGAATGCATTGCATGCTCTCTGATTTGAAAAGTCAACTATAAAATAAACTGTGAAATTCTAAGAGTAATTTAAACATTAATTGTACATCTGATGATACAAGTATGATGTTTACATATTTTGAAAGAGTCCTTCTTTATAGAGATATATACGGAAATATTTATGGATGAAATTATGGTGTTTGGGATTTGCTTTAAAGCAACCTAGGTGGGTGTGCAGTCATAAATGAAACAAGACTAGCTATGTGTTGATAATTTTTGAAGCTGGATGATGGGTATATGGTGTTCATTATATCACTCCATACATTTCTATCAATATATAAATGAAATTTTCCATAATAAAAAGTTACAGGGAGGGACTTCCCTGGTGGTCGGTCCAGTGGTTAAGAATCCACCTTCCAATGCAGGGGACACAGGTTTGATCCCTGGTTGGGGAACTAAGATCCCACATGCAGAGGGGCATGGTAAGACCAGGAAATCATTTTAACTATTTAAGAAAATTCAGATACTGTAAACCACCAGCCTAAGGCTGAACAAAAGAACCCATTTTCAAAGTCATGTTACCTCCAATATGTAGTAACTGAATTATGAGTACTATTAGTATAGTCTGTTCTTTAAAGTTTTATTATCAAAAACAGAAAAGATGTAATCACATCATAACTTGGACAATTTTAAACTTCTGAATGGCTATTATCTCCCAAGTTCCAGTGTTTCAAATTTCTTTATAAAAGAATAATGTCTGAAAACTAAGATGAGTAACATTCCCCAAACATGAAATCAATCCATTAGAGTTTGAACCTAAATACATAACTTTTTAACGTACAAGATGTAGTTAAAAACAACATTATTTTCCTGTTGTCTATCAGACACATTCATTAGCTTGGTTTAACAGGGCAATACAAGAATCATTTTCCACGACATGTCAAATAATAGATCAAGTCTTACCTCCATTGCTAAAGCTGCTGTCTGTTGGTCATAATGATTCAGAAGATTAGGCATGAAGGTAGTATTATAAGGCAAATCTTGGCACATCCTCAAGGTAATAGGTTCACAAGAAAACAAACTGTGCCCACCTATATGCCCCACAAACAAAGTCAAGGGCCACAGAATGAAGACGATCCAACTCATAGCCATGCTTCCTCGACTGAATGAGAATCAGATGATCAGGCCTACTCAATATGTATGTTAGATCTCTATACACTCGCAGGTCTCAGCTTGAAAGTACTTCTATTTTTCTGTTAAGTTCTTCAAACAGAAATACTCTTTGCACCGTCAGAGGTTTGTTAGCTTGGTCTCACAAAAGGCATTTGTTTTTGGTTTCACAATATGGGAAAATGACATCATCTTGCCTCTTCTTTTCATTTTATTACATAGGGCACCACTTGGCCAACAGATCAAGTTGATCAACCACATTCCCAAACAACAGATTCCATCTTAGGAGAAGAGCTATTTCTTCCCTTGACTGAAATATCTGAAAAGAAATTTTTTAAAAATGGGAGAAATTAGTCATTTCCTCTCAAAATATTATCGACTTGATATTAAAATCTTTGATTAGCTCAGTAAAGTTTCAGGATACAAAATCAGTATACCAAAATCAGTTGCGTTTCTATACACTAACAATGAACTACCAGAAAGAGAAATTGAAAAAAAAAGAATCTTTGATGAGAGATATAATACTGACCTAATAGATAAAATACATGGGTATTTCATATAGTATAGTTTTTCTACTTTATCATTTATGGTATAGATATACTAACATAATACATAAACAGCATTCAAAGACAAATTTTCTTCCCTCAGTTGCCTATATAACATATCGTTTAATTTCCCATCTATGATGGCAATTTTTCATTTGCCACAAGACATAATTGATCCATTTTGAAAACTCTGTATGCTGTTGTCCTAAACTTTATTTAAATATCTGCCACACTTATTACCTAAGTTATTTAATTTAAATTTTATTATATGTGTTTTAATCATTAATAGTGCAGTTTTTACATTAAATGATTTGGCAGATGGTATCTGTGAAAGATGTAAAATATAAATAAAAAGATATGGATTCAAGCCTCTTTATAGCTCTTTGAGTCACTTCACTTCTCTGACCTCAGAACTTTCCTTCCTGAAAATAGCACCTCCCTAACAAAGATGATTTATGAGTGAATTATGAAGTAATACATGTAAAAGTACTCTATAAAAGGTAAAGCAACATCAAACATTAGGTAGGTTTATTGCTGAATAACAGCTGATACAAAGACTACTATCAACCAATAACGAACTGGCAAACAGAAGATTCTAAAAGTAGTATCAGGACATTTTCCCAATATTACTTCATCCTTTTAGACTACAAAAATTTAGTACCATAGATGTAGAAACATTTGACCAACAAATGCTTCATTACACACAGCCAAGTTGCAGAGACTAGAAATCATCCCTAGAAAGTTATAGCAGGAATAAGAATGATTCCCAGTTATAGTTTCTTCCAAGTTGTAGAATCTTTGACTTGACACTACTTTTCCAGGGGTAAAAATATGCATCTCATTTGGGGCTGGAAGGGTATAGGTGGAGTGGAAGGCAGGTCTGGCAGGAAAAAAGCATATACTAAGCCATCATACTTTCATTTGGTTTCATAATGATGTTAAATTTGCTTTTATTTCATTTTGTTTCATAGATATTAGATATTTCTGTTTGCGGTAGACAGCCTAGATTGGGAAAACATGAAAAAGACAGGTTCAGAAATTCTCAGAGACCCGGGTTAACAGACAACTTAAATATATACTAGGGCCCGTGACAGCTTAGACCTTGAGACCTGGAACTGGGTTGGCTTAAGCAGGGAAGGAAACTGTCCTCTGTCCACTGACTATCAATGACTGGGACCTCTGCATCCCAAGCTTTAATTACTAGGCAGAAAAAACTATTTGGAGAAAGTAAAGCTGAATGGCTGAATCTTCCCAATTTCTCCCCCTAGTATTTGGTCTTGAGTAGTGGATGGGAAAAGGAAAGTCTGTGGCCTCCAGAATTAGGAACACTAAAGATACGAGCAAACATGTCCCCAAACATCGAATCTCTCTAATAATGAAATCTCTAAACCAGAAATATTTGCAAAAGCTTCTGGGCCTGCCATATTTTTACCTCCTTCAAGCTGGTCCCAAAAATGTGATGTCTGGCTAAAGAAAACTGATAATAAACACAGTCATTTATATTTAAGCTTAATTACCATGCAGCACAGTAACAATTATGCATATCATTAAATGTGTCAAATAACCACTGAAAGCTTTATTTGGTTACAGTATTAAAACATCCATATAAGTTCCATCTTTGTAGTTTGCTGCTTATGTAGCATGTTCATCTGCTTGCAACTAAAAAAAGTTAAAGGGGGGCTTCCCTGGTGGCACAGTGGTTGAGAGTCCGCCTGCCGATGCAGGGGACGCGGGTTTGTGCCCCGGTCTGGGAAGATCCCACATGCCACAGAGCGGCTGGGCCCGTGAGCTATGGCCGCTGAGACTGTGCGTCCAGTGTGCTCTGCAGCGGGAGAGGCCACAACAGTGAGAGGCCCGGGTACCGCAAGAAAAAAAGAAAAAGAAAAAAGTTAAAGGGAACATTGCTCCCTACTGAATATGTATATAACAATAAAAATTTCAAAAATTTCACTTAGACTAATCTATTTTTCAAGCAGTATGGGTTTCAAATATATGGTTCAAAGAAGACTACCACATAAAACTTGAGGAAGAAACTAAGCAATAGCTCATTGGGTTTTTGAAACTAGATGAGAAACCCCCTTATACTTCTGCCTACTCTATTTACTTGTTTTTCTCTCAATTATTCCTTTTGCCTCATTTACAAGCAAGGCTCCCCACCACCTTACAAAAGTGCTTTCCTTTATGTACTACAACATTCAAATTTTCATGTATCAGGACTTCCCTGGTGGCACAGTGGTTAAGAATCCGCCCGCCAATGCAGGGGACACCAGGTTTGATCCCTGGTCCGGGAAGATTCCACATGCCATGGAGCAACTAATCCCGTGTGCCACAACTACTGAGCCTGCACTCTAGGGCCTGCGTGTCCCAACTACTGAGCCCACATGCTGCAACTACTGAAACCCATTCGCCTAGAGCCCGTGCTCTGCAACAAGAGAAGCCACCACAATGAGAAGCCTGCGCACTGCAACGAAGAGTAGCCCCTACTCGCCACAACCAGAGAAAGTCCACACACAGCAACAAAGACCCAACGCAGCCAAAAAATAAAAAATAAAAATTTCCACATATCAAAACATTTTTGTAAAATTATTATGTTAGGCTGGGGTATAATCTTAATACATCAAGAGTAGTTTATGATTATTAAAATAAATAAGAAAAAAAACCAGTGGAATGCCGTGAGACAAAAAGAAAAATAGGAATAGTAAAAATCTTAAAGAATTTATATTTCCCCCAAATCAGAGGTGCCCTAATCTTAATGTGTAGCAGATTCATAGATTCCCCCATAAGTCTAAGAAATTGGAACCCTGGAAAATGATATGCATTCTAATGATTATCTCAGGTTCTATTACAGGTGATCTATAAGTCATATTTTGAGAAATGCTATCCTAAAATAGACTAATTTAACAGTATAGGATATTTGTACATAATTGTGTGCTTAGCAAAAGTAATACATAAAATGAATTTTTTAAAAAGCAGGTAAAGAATACTTTAATAGAAAAATGGGAAAAAGACATAAATTTACAAAAGAAATACAAATAGCCAACAAACACATGAAAAGATATTCAACTTTACTACTAAAAACATGTGAACATGATATATAACATTTTTTCCAATCAGATAGGCAAAATAAGAATAACAGAACACAGTATAGGAGAGGGTGCAGGGCAAAGAACATTTTCAACATTCCAACACTTTCAAATACTATAGGGTTTTTTTTGGCCATGTGGCTTGCGGGGTCTTAGTTCCCCTACCAGGGATTGAGTCCAGGCCATGGTAGTGAAAGTGCCTAACCTCTGGACTGCCAGGGAATTCCCCACTTTCAAATACTACTGGTGGGAATGTAAACTAGTTGGTATTTCAAAAAAAACAGCTACGTACATCAAAAGCCCTTAAAATGTGTACAATCTGATCCAGAAAACCTATTCTATAATTTATTCTAAGAGAGTAAACACAGGGACTTCCCTGGTGGCGCAGTGGTTAAGAATCTGCCTGCCAGTGCAGGAGACACAGGTTTGATCCCTGGTCTGGGAAGAACCCACATGCTGCAGAGCAACTAAGCCCGTGCACCACAACTACTGAGCCTGCGCACCCTAGAGCCCGTGCTCCACAACAGGAGAAGCCACCACAATGAGAAGCCCGCGCACGGCAACAAAGAGCAGCCCCCGCTCGCCACAACTAGGGAAAGCCCGCGCACAGCAACGAAGACCCATGCGGACAAAAATAAATTAAAAAAAAAAAGTAAACTCAAGTACACATGATGTATAACCAAAATGTTAGTGCAACATTGTTTATAAAATAAAAACCAGAGGCAACCTATAAGTCTACCAATAAGTAACTGGTTAAACTATGGTACAACCAATACATGATATAGTCACTAAAAAAGATGAGCAGGATCTGTACATGTTGACATGGTAAGACAGTAACAATAAGTAAAAAATAAAATTTAACAATGGTTTGCAAAACAGCATATATATATATATATCATTTTTGTCAAAAAGATACATACACAGAACAGAATAAAACTATTTCAGTTGTTTAAAAATAAAATATTATAGGGAATTCCCTGGCAGTCCAGTGGTTGGGAGTCCACACTGCAGGGGGCATAGGGTTCCATCCCTGGTTGAGGAACTAAGATCTCGCATGCCTCGTGGCCAAAAAACAAAATCAAAAAAATATAAATAAAATATTATAAATGCTAAAATTTTATTTAAAAATCTGTCGTATATTATTCGTGTATGGGATAATTTAACTCCGCTAAATCTATAAATGTGTGCTGACTGGCTGACAAGAATACTAGCTGAATCACTGATTTATTGGCTGCTAATTATGCAACAAGCCAAGGGACACAAAACTGTCCCTCTGGGCTTCCCTGGTGGCGCAGTGGTTGAGAGTC